>NC_133618.1:55475332-55590332 GCF_048593235.1 Sminthopsis crassicaudata | reverse complement strand
TATGTAAATATACAACTAAACCATTATAATTTAGGACTTCAAAGTATCCCTATAAGATAGACAAATCTAACAAAATGATAAATAAGAAATTTAGGACTTGACTAGAATTTTAGAACTTTAGAAAAAGTACATAGGATAGATCTTTGGCAATTACTGAATGGAAAAAGAAAGGAAAATACTTATTTCTCATTCATGCAGTGTACCTTTACAAACATTAAACATTAGATTGAGTATAAAAACTTCATAAACAAAAAGTGAAAAGCAGAGATGTTAAATACACCAATCACAATGCACTTAAGAGAAACCCCAAAAAGCAACAAATAACAATATAAAAAAATATAAATCCTAAAAATCCAAGAAGAAATTAACAAAGTTGGAAGCAATTAAAAATAAAAAACTAATCACAAAACACTGAATTGACAAAATCAGGAGCTGTTTTTCTGAAAGAAAATACTAATAAACTAGACTAAACTATAAACTAATTTGATCAAAAGAGAAACAGAGAAAAGTAACCCAAATTACCAATGATATAATTGAAAAGGAATTTGTAAAAAATGAAGAGATAAATTAAATTATTTGAAAATCTCTTGCCAAGTTATATTTGTCAAATTGAATAAATTAAGTCATTGAATATTTACAAGAATATAAATGCCTAGATTAAAGGAATAATAAGAGGGAATTTAAATAACCCAGTTTTTTTTTTGGGGGGGGGAGAAATTGAACAAACTATAAATAAGTTGTCAAAGAAAAAATATCTCAGAACCAGATGGATTCACAGGTTAATTCTATAGAATTAAAAAAAAACATTTAATTCCAATATTATATAAATTGTTTGCAAAAATTAAAAAAGAAGATATTCTACCAGCCTCCTTCTAGTATATATATATATATGTGTGTGTGTACACACACACACACACACACACACACATACACACACATATATTTCTGACACTTCAAACAGGAAGAAACGAAGGAGAAAAAGAAACTGTAGACCATATCTCTAATAAATATTTATACAAAAATCTGAATAAAATATTAGCCAAATGGCTATAGAGACATACAAAAAAAGATTATATACTATGACCAGTTTGGATTTATACCAAGAGTGCAGGGTTGATTTGATATTATAAAAATTATTAATATTTTAATAGACTATAACAAAATAAAAATCACATGACTTTATCAATAGATACAGAAATAACCTTTCCCAAGATACAATATTCATTTATGATTTTTAAGACAAAAAAGATAAAACCCCTCTATACAAAAATATTTATAACAACCCTTTTATCACAGCAAAGAACTGGAAACTAAGAGGATACCCATTTATTAGGAAATGACTTAAGAAATTATGGTAGGTGAATTAATGGAATATTATTGCATCCTAAAAGATGATGAAAGGGATAGATTCAGCAAAACATGGACAAACTTGTATGAAGAAGCAGGAGGATAATGTATACAATGACTACAACACCACAAAGAAAAATGACTTCAAAAGATCTAAGAATTTATCTCACTAATGCATTGAACAACCTCAGTGCCAGAAGACGAGTGAGGAAATATGTTTCCTGCCCTCTTGACAGAGGTACAAAAGGAGGTACCTGGTTTCAGACATGGCCAATGTATGGATTTGTTTTTTTTTTTTTTTTTTTGACAATATCCACTTGTTTCAAAGGAGGAGTTTTTTGGAGGGAGAGACAGACTTGGAGGAAGAGTAGTGAAATTGATGCCAAGAAAAGAAAAGAAAAGAATGTCAATGAAGTGTTTAGCAAAAAATACACAGAAGATATTAAAAAGTTCAGAGGGCAACACAGATCATAGAGAAAGTTTTGGAACCAAAATGCTAACTATATACTTTTAGAAAACCCATGTTGTGTATAATGGCATTCACAGATTCATATTAAAAAACAAAATATCATTTTCAAAATGGTGCTTCAAAACAAAATAAGCTTCACTGTGGGTGGGAAAAAACCACCAACAGCAGTTCTTTTTTCCCTTTGTATATGGAGATGTCTATATTTGTTAGTGTTTTTCAAGTTCAGAATAATACACAAATTAACAAGGAACTCCCTCCCCCAAAGAAAAAAAAAGAAGGAAAGAATCACTTTAGTCCAAGATCTTCAAACAAAAGCTGGATGACGAGGAAGGTTGTAGAGGTGAGCCTTTTTTGCAGATATGGATTGGATTAATTAACTGGCCTCTCATCTTGAGTGTCCAACTACAGATACTTGTGACCAGACTCCATAAGACACTGTTCTCATGATCAATTAGGAGTATATCCCTAGAGCTAGCAGAGATTTCAGAGACCATCTAGATCAGCCCCTTCTTTGTGCAGTTGAACAAAGTGAGATTCAGAGGAAATTATGTACCCATGGTCATACGGGCAGTATGTGTCAGAGGGGGCCTTTGGTCACTTCTACATCACAGTCCAGAGCCAGGATTTTTCCCATGTATAGAAGAATTCCTTTATTCTGGAGCATCCCCCAATTTCAATCATAAGCTGCAGAATCCTAGTAGAATAAAACCTCCACTTTCCTCTCTGAGCTGGTTCAAAGGGATGTATCAAGACTGAAAAAAAAATCAGTAGATTAAGCATTGGGAGACCTTGGCTCAAGGGTACACTCAGCCACTAGTCATGTGGCTCATCCACTCACTGGTTCTCAATGCCTTCATCTCTAAAATCATGTCATGTCCAGTCTAATTAACCACTGGATAATCTCCATGCTCCATGATACTCTGATTTTCATAAACTTTTCTCGTCTTCCCAGACTAACTTAATTTTTTTTCTAAATTTCATTTTATTTTTCAGTTAATGAGAATGTATTTCTTTCCTTCTCACCTTCACTCATCGATGAAAAACAGAACAATTGTAATAAACATATGTAGTCAAGAAAAAGCAAAAACAAAAATTCACTTGGGCCACGTCTCAAAATGCATGTGTCATTCTGAACTCTGAGTCTATCTCTGTCAAGCAGGTAATATGTTTTATTATTAGTTATCTGGAAGTGTAGTTAGTTCATTGCATTGATGAGAATTCTTTCAAAGTGGTTTGACAAGAGTAACTTACTGAGGGGAACTGAGTCCCTGGATGGTTTTGGAGGCAATGAAATCAGTACCTCCCTGAAATAACAATTTCAGGTTGAACATGGTCATTCAGACTCCACTGAGCACCTCCAGACATAGGGAGCTCACTGTCTTACCCTTGCAGGATGAGCCTCTGCACCATTCTGGTGGCCATTTTGGTCAGTGGTCTGCTTTGTCAGTGTCCTAACAACAAATACCATAGCCAAGAGATTTTGTCTAGTGTGAACAGAACACTGCTAGTGTTACAGTCAATAACACAACTCCTGCTAGGAGTTGGGAAACCTGAATTCCAACTGGGATTGAGCAACAATGTGTGTTCCTACAGGTGTATTCTGGTAAATATTTAACTACCATCCCCTCAAAAAATACAATTTTTATCCACAGCATGCTTTGAAGTCTAATTTTCTCCAACACTTTCTTAAGCCTAAACAGTGAACAATAAATAAATCAAGCCCTGATTTTTTTTTTGTATTCATTTTTCCAAATTACCCCCCCTCCCTCTATTCCCTCCCCCCGATGACAGGCAATCGCATACATTTTACATGTGTTACAATATAGTCTAGGTACAATACATGTGTGTGAATATCATTTTCTTGTTGCACAATAAACATTAGAATCCGAAGGTACATGCAACCTGGGCAGACAGATATTAGTGCTAACAATTTACATTCACTTCCCAGTGTTTCTTCTCTGGGTGTAGCTACCTCTGTCCATCATTGATCAACTGGAAGTGAGTTGGATCTTCTTTATGTTGAAAAGCCCTGATTTAATGTTTACCAATATCCAAAGTGTAAAAACTTACACTGGGGCTGGCCCTCCTGAGCTGGTACAAGCTAACTGCAGCACGCCCTTAGTTACCCTGGACATAATTACTTTGGCTCTCTGAGTCTATTTCTTCACATGTCAAATGGGAGTGGTTGAACACCTGCTTTAACTGGACACTAGCTTGATCACCCTCTCACCCAGCTTCTGACAGATGAGGGAACTAAGACCCAAGAGGGGAGGGGACAAGTCCATAGTTAGACAGCAAAGCTAGGTCAAGGCTCTTTAACTCCTAAGTCTAGAGACTGATCTCCTTGTTCAGTCATTTTTCAGTCACATCTTTGTGAGGTGTTCTTGCCAGATATTGGAGTGGTTTACATTCCCTTTTCTAGATTATTTGACAGATGAGAAAACTGAGGGAAACAGGGTGAAATGACTTACTCCATATCTCACAGCTAATAAATGTCTGAGACTGGATTTGAACATAGGAAAAGGAGTCCTCCTGACTCCAGAATATTCTTATCTACTGCACCGCCTGGATGCCCACTTACTGATCTAGTCACCTCCAAATACCATCTCCTCCATGTATGTATGCATGGAGGTAACAGCCTTCTCCCCTTGGAACTCACCCAATACTTTGTTTTCATTTCTCTAATATTAGCACAAGAGTATATCACAATTGTCACGTCACAATTATCATGGTTCAAGTCTTATTCCAAATTCCATGAGGAGTTCCAAAGCTCATGAGGAAAGGGACCCATCTTATCTAAACTTGGAGTTCTCTGAGCCTCTAACCAGGGTTCCATACACTTTGTTGTTTAGTTGTTGTTCAGTCATGATTAATTCTTCGAGAGACCCCATTTGGAGTTTTCTTGGCAAAGACACTAGAGCGGTTTGCCATTTTATTCTCTAACTCACTTTGCAGATGAGGAAACTTAAGCAAACAGGGTTAAGTGACTTATCCAGGTTTATACAGCTAATAAGTATCTAAGGTCACCCCCATGCTCTATCTGCCACTTACTTGACCATTCTGTAAACAGTAGATGCCTAATCAATGCTTGTTGTAATCCTAGCATTTGGAGTGGAAAGGGTCTTTTGAGACAAAGCCCCTCATTTTGCCAGGAAGACTAATGTTCACTTCGACACTTAAGGAGCAGAATCAGGATTTGAATTTAGGTCATCTGGCACTATCCTCTGGCAGACTGCCTCCTTAAATCGACCATCTCCTGGGGTCTCTTCATCCTCCTCTTATTTTGCTTTCTTGGCCATTCCTGCTTGAATTACGTGATTCCCCATCACACCTTCCTCAGGGCAGCAGAGAACAGCTGTGTGCTATGACAGATTCTTGTTTTTCAGTTGTTTCTGTCTGTGAATATTCCTTGGATAAGGAAATCTAGACACCTGGATCGTTGTTATTAGAGCTGGACTTGGATCTATCACCTCTCCTCTCAGAGGTTGATTTTCCTTACCTGTCAGATGGAACAAATAAATGCCTTCCATCCCCTTGAGTCCTCCAGCCATCACTGTTAGGAGCACAAAAGATGGACAGGGCGTGCTTCTCAGAAAAGCCTGATACAAACCGAAAGCCTCAGTACTTCTCATGTTTCCTGGCTAGTCTTTCTTCAGCTGCAAGCAGAAGCCTGACTTAGCACCATTTAGCCACTTCTGGCCAGCTGCCTGAGGGGTCATGAGATGCTTTCTCTGAGAAGGTCAAGGTTTCTCTAAGAAGCCATCCCCCTTAGCCTCTGCCTGTTGGTGGCATCCAAGTATGGCATGCTTTTTAGTCCATGGTGGGCACCTACAGGCTAACCCTTTTCTGAACCCATTATTTATTTGAAGCAGCTCTTGGAACTTTGTGAACCACCCAAAGATATATTTAAAGAACTCTGCTTCCCTTGGGGAATGGGGCTGAAGGGCAAAACGGCCAAATCCCAGAAGGCTGAGTCCACTCAATCAGCATTTTTTATATTCCATGGGTGTACTTAAGCACTCCCTTTTTTGAAGGGAAAGGCTTAATGGCTAGTGTGTTAAATTTGCAGTCACAAACATCTGGGTTCAAATGTAACCTGCTACTTATTATCTGTATGAACTCAGACAAATCCCTGAAACCTCTCAAAAGTTGAGTTCCCTTGTCTTTTAAATAATGTGACTGGACTCTTGGGCTTCTTCCTATTCTGAATCTGGGTGAGGAAAAGTACTTGCATTCAAATTCTGCCCTTTTTACTCAATAATCACTAGTATTTATAGCAGTTTAAGGTTTTCAAAGTATTTTTAAAATATTCTCTCATTTATCCTGACAGCAGCTATAGGAGATAGATATTCTTATTATGATACCCATGTTACAGATGAAGAAATTGAGACAGACAATTGTTTAGTGACTTGTCCAGGATTACACATTATCTGAGGCTCAATTTGAAGTTGTCTTCTTGACTCTAAACTCAGCACTCTACTGTGCCATTCAGCTGCCTCTTAATCTCTAAATTACTTTAGATGAGTGGTTTAAGCACTTTGGTCCTCAGTTTCCTTCTCTTTAAAAGAAATTATTGTTCTCTATATTATCTCAAGTTGTGCTCAGCTCTAAAGCTAGTGAACACCTTACAAGGTAGATGTAAAGTTTATATAACACATGCCCCTCCGTTCATGAAAGCTTACAGTATAGTCAGGGATAAGGTAGACACAGATAATTATAATCTGACATGATAAATGGATCAAAAAGGAGCATAATGAAGTCCTCTGGAAGGTGGAAGGAGAAGGTCAGTATAAGAAGCTTGGAGTCTGGGTGAAGAGACAGAAATTAACATTTATTAAGCTCCTATTGTGTGCCAGATATTGGTTGGAGTGTTGGAGATACAAAAAGAAACAAAAGAAATGCTTTCCTTCTAGAAGCTTATGATTTAATGGGAATATCCTTCATGAATTAAAAATTTCCCTCTTATTTGACTTGGCATCCTTTTCAATTTTTAGTTGCCAGTATACTGCCCACCAGCCACATTCTTTTCTTTTTTTTCTGGATAGTTGATATATTATTTTTTTATTTCCCCATCATTGAGGTTATTCAAACAGAATCTGGATAAGCATCTGTCAAAAATACTATAGTTGGAGTTCTCACTTGGAATGAGAAAAGAAACAACTTGATGTAGCAGGGGTATCTCTGGTTGGGGAATCAGGACACTCAGGGCCAAATTTCTGGGCACACTTTGCAGGCTGGATCTTGGACAAATTCTTTAAATTTTCTGGAACTTAGTTTCCTCACCTTAAAATATTTAATTAGTAATAATAACCGGGATTTTCAGTTATTAATATTATATTATATAATAATTAATGTTCGCAAATTTGAGATGTTCAGCAGCCCTGTGATGTGGATATCAAAACTATCCCTATTTGAAACTCAAATGAGTTGATTAAGGAGTTTCCCTCTTGGCAAGTCCCTCATACCTGCACATCCTGTGTGATTCTTGACCATGTCCTACCCAACGTGGATTATAAGGGGTTCATCTCACTTGCTGGAAGGTTTCCTTGCTTTTTCCCCTCGGGACCATTAAGAGGATAACAGTGGAGCTTTTTGACTGTCCATTTGTCATCTGTCACTCATGCCCCATCCCCACCACCCCCATTTTATTAATGAGAAAGTCAAGGTCCAAAGACCTGCTTAATATCACACAGCTAGTCAGTGGCAGAGCCAGGATTCTCACTATCTTCCTGACTCCCCAGTCCCCTCCAGAGCTCATGAGTTAATTTTCTAAGATCCCTTTCTGCCCTGAAATCCCTCATTCGAGGGACCCCTATCACCGGGAAATTCTGTGTTCTAAGGGCCTTTCTGGGTTCTGATGGTGGGTTTTAAGGCCCCTTCTAGCTCTGGTCTCATTAATTGCCACAGAAGCTGTTGTCTCCCAGGGCAAATGGATATTCTCTTCCTCTGCCTCTAATGAAGTCTGTTGCCAAGGTGCAGTGTGGGGAAAAGAGGGTGAGCAGCCAGCCAGCCCCTGGGAGAGGAGAGAAAAACACATTGAATTCATTAGTGGACCAGTGACATGAGGCTGGGAGCCGGGGCTGCTGGCGGCATTGATTTCCACCCCCCTGATCCCCACCAGAAGAGAACAGACAGAGTGCTGATTTTTATGGAGCAATAATAAAAGGCTAAAGCCTCTTTTTTCCCCTCTGGGTTAAACTCTAAGGGAATCTAGTCTCCAGAAAAAAGGGAGGGGGTGAAAAGCAGGAAAGGGGGAGTTAAGAGGGGAGACTGGAGAGAGATTAGCTCAGGTTACCATTACCACCCTTGGTGTCGGAGCTGAGGATCCAGTTTCAAGGTTAGGCTATAAATGTATGTGAACAAGTCAGACAGCCTGCAATTAATGGATTATTAGCCATTTAGGAAGGGGCTTACCTTCTCATCAAGCAGGTGTGCCCCGAAAGGGGAAAATCCAGGGCAACAAAAACCAAATGATTCCTCCTTTTTACAAAAAGACCTACAACCCTCACACACACATGCACAAATATATTTTTAAAATCTTTAAGTCTCTATATACATATCTCTATGTACATATATATTTGTACACACATAAAGATGTGCAGATACATGCATACACATGCATATAATGTCTATATCATGGACATCATGTGAACACACGGTTAGATAACCACACATGTATTGTATACATATATACACACATATATAGCATAATATATACAATATATTAAATGCACACACATGTCTAATATCTAAGTTATAATAGTTATATATGTATTTAACATATAATGTAAATGATCTATAAATACACAATGCAGATATGATATGTATGTATATAATATAATATATATACACCTACAGTGTATATCTATGACATAGATAGTGTATATATGTATATGATATGTGCAGATATACATGTGTGCATATGCCCATACACAAGGATACACATATATAATATAGACATACATATAGTGTATATATGCATATGATGTATAGTATGTATATTTATATGGTACATAAACACACATGCATACACACATATGGCACATATGTTTATATAATATAGCACATATAAAAATAAAATATACATTTCCATACACATACACCTACTGGTAGTGTGCATGTATGTATAAATTATGTAATGTGTATGTGTACATGATAAACACATATGCCATATAATGCCTATACATATATGTATGCTACACATATATGCATATATAATATACAAACACATACATATATATCCACATATAGTGTATCTATAATATACAGTCTCTCTCTCTTTCTCTCTCTCTTTTTCTCTTTTTTTCTCTCTCTCTCTCTGTGTATATATATATATATATATATGTATATATATATATATATATATATATGATACAGAAACACCCACAAATGTAATATAATGTATATATTATATAATATGGTGTGTATATGTATATGACATACACAAATGCACACATATGTACACAAATATGCACATATAGTATGTACGTGAACCTGATATGCACACATATAGTATATTTATGTATATATTGTGTATATATTGACATGATATGCACAAACACCCACTTACACCATGTAATGTATATATCATGTGTGTATATGATATACATATATGTATTGTATACACATATATAGGTATGTATTTATATAATTATAGTATGCTTATAAGCATATGATATATACACATATAGTGTATATATGTATATAATATATTGTGTATGTATGTATATGATATACAAACATACACATATATGCACACATATAGTGTATATATGTTTAAATGCACACATGTATACATTTTTGCAAAAACCTTTGGGGAGGGACATGGAAATTCCATCTCAAGGAACATGGTAGATTTCTCCCTCACATCCATTCTGTGATGTAGCTGTTGTGGTGCAGTGAAGGGGGAGGAGGATGGGAGATTTGAAGACAGAGGATCAGGGTTCAAATTGTGGGGCTCCCATGTACTGCTTGTGAGACTTTCATCTGTAAAATAAGGAGTTTGAATTGTATATATGTATATCATAGTCAATGGTGTCAAACTCAAAAAGAAGCTAAGATTTAAACCATAATGTTATCTATATGTCTTATTGTATTTTTTTCTTGTTAATATTCCCAATAACATTTGAATCTGTTCAGGCCACACTTGGGAGTATCGTAAACCCAGGTGACCTGAAGTTCACATTTAATAATGCTGGTCTTTCATATCTTTTTTTTTTTTGCAAATTTTTTTGCACGTTTTATGTATTTTATGCATCCAATTTTTAGATGGATTCTGGGGTCCCTTGCAGCTTAAAACTGAATCTGTGATCCTCTGAAAATGTTATTATCCTCACCATTCATATGAAGAAGCCGGGGTTAGATGTGAACAATGGTAATAAATATCAGGGCAGGTTGGCGGTAGCAAAGATAGAACTTAGAAGACCTGAGCTCAGATGCAGCTTCAGACACTTACTAGCTTTATGTCCTTGATAAAGTCAATTAACTCTGCCTTAGTTTCTTCATCTGCCAAATGTGCTGGAAAAGAAAATGGCGAACCACTGCAATGTCTTTTCCAGGATAACCCCAAGTGAAGTCATGAAGAGTTGGATATGACTAAATTACTGAACAACAATCAAGTTCAGAACTCTATTCTTCTGCTGTTGTAATAAAGAAAGAAGCAGAGGAAAGTACTTTGTTATAAAGACCAGAAATTAATTAATCAATAAAAAAGCATTTATTAAGCACTTACTATGTTTTAGGCACCAGACTGGGAGAGATGGACATTTCTGTTTGAATACATTTTGATTTGGGACCAGGGATTAGGCTCCTTCTATTTCATGTTTGCATAAGTGGTTCAGAGAGGAAAGTGCCCAGTGACATCTCCAGATTTGCAGATGCTCCAATTTGTCCTACCTCCACAATGGTTAGTCTGGTACCTTGTTGCATCAGCTTATAACCAGGCGTTCTCAAACTACAGCCCGAGGGCCAGATGCTGCCCACCGGGTTATGGCAAATGGGCTGAGGGGCGGAGACAGAGTGTGAGCTTTTGTTTTTACTATAGTCCAGCCCTCCACAGTCTGAGGGACAGTGAACTGGCCCCTATTTAAAAAGTTTGAGGACCACTGGCTTATACTATCAGTGACCTGACTTCTGCCCTCCATAGGAAATGGTTCTGCATCTGCATCTAAGCATCCTTGCTTAGGTAACATATTTGACTTGAAAGCATTTCTTCAAACCCTGGAATTCTGGATAATGTATAGCTTTTAACATAAGCCGAATTGTTCAAATTTGCTTTCTTTGGAAGTAATGGACCGATGCCATGAAGGAAGTTCTCCAAGAGCAGGTAGAATGCACATGTCTCTCACCATATGGATCCAATGTGTTCCTAGCAAGTTGGTTGGTTGTAACTTTTCATTTTACCACTTTGTTCATTTTCAAATCTTAGAAATCACCTGGTCCGCTTTTCAGAGGAGGAAACTCTGGTCCTGCGGGATGGAGTGACTTGCCAAGGAAATATGAAGCAGAGCTGGGATTCGATCCTATATGCTCTGAACAGAAATTCAGTGCTTTTTTCTGCTACACAGGGTTAAGTCCAGATATCAGGAGTCCTGGGTTATAAAAGGGGGATGGGAAAACAAAAGGGGTTCATCCAAGTGGGTTTGCTGGTTTTAGACTAACGAGCGGTGGTGCGAGGAATCCGCAGGCGCAGAACAAGACTGAGGAGTGAAGGTGGCCAGATGGATTAACCCAGACGGATTTGACTCCCCAGGCAGGGAGTCGGGATGCTGATGTCAATTGGGAGGATGAGGAAAGGAAGCCATTGAGCTCACAGCTATCTAGGCACGCGGGGAGCATGCAGACTCACCAAGCCAAGGCCACCTTGGAGAAGCTGGACGGCTCTTAGGAGTCTGATCCCAGCCTTCATTGTACAGACCGAGGAAACCCAGGATCAGGGCGTTGGTCCACACCCACTTTCCGACTCCAAATTCAGGGTCTTTTGACTCTTTCCTTCTGCTCTTCAAGCAGGACAGGATCCCAAACCCTCCCCTCAAAGAAGAAATTACATTTTTTTCTGCCCTTTGAAAGAAGGGGTTAAACCAAATTATTTGCTAAGGGGGGGGTTCTCAGCCTGGAGGTGTCATAGACATTCACTTGATCCATGGGTAGGTTTGGGGGGGAAGGGGAGCCATCCGCATCTGGTGACATCTTGGGATCGCCTGAAACTAGAGGATGATGCTCTTTACAGCGAGCCCCGCAGTTCCAGAGCGCGGCCTACAGGTGGCACCAAAAGCCCGGCCCGGGACTGGCTACAATGTAGCCCGCAGTTCGCAGCGAGTGGATGGGCTATTTATTTAATCAGCCCTGTCTCCCGCCCCCACCCCTCCCTTTTTTTGCGTGATAGTAAAATAACCCAGGAATACAAAACAGCCTCCCTTCGGCGCTCCGAGCCTGGATTTATGGCCCCGGGGCCGAGGGCCGCCCCCTCCCACTCTCTAGATGCACAGGGGCCGGGACCCGGGGCTGCTTTACAGCACACGGGAGATGCTATTAGCAGATGTACAGCTCAGGTCTGCCGTGATTTATGCTGCCTTGTTGCCTAATTATTCAGGGGTCCTGGAGGAGCAGAAATAAAACAGCTTGTAGGGTGGAAGTCCAAGAAAACGTCTCCAGCTCTGGGCTGGCTGGGTTCTGGCCCCGCTCCCCTTCCTCCAGCTGACTCCTCTCTCTCCCGCGGAAGAGGAGAGGGACGGGGAAGGTGCCCTGGCCTGGCCTGGCCTGGCGTGGACCGGAGCAGAAGGCCCCGGAGGGCTCCCAGAATCCTTCAGGGCTCAGTCCCCCTAAAGAGCAGCTGCTGTGGCAGGCTAGGACCTGGGCAGCCCTGTGTGGCTTTGGGCGTGTTGCCCACCTAAGCTTACCCTATTGGTCAGAAGGAAGGGGCTGGGTCCGGATTCTGTAAGGTCAGGTCAACAAGCAGGTAGTATAAGAGCAGAATAGTCCCTGCCCTTAAAGAGCTTACGTCCTTCTTTTTCCCTGAGGCAGTTGGGGTTAAGTGACTTGCCCAGGGTCACACAGCTAGGAAGTGTTAAGTGTCTGAGAGCAGATTTGAACTCGGGTCCTCCTGACTTCAGGCTGGTGCTCTATCCACTGTGACACCTAGCTGCCCAAGAACTTACATTCTAACGGGAAAAGACAGCACACTAAAGCAAGCCGGTAATACCATGGGGAAAGGCATTGCGGAGAAAACCTGGGAGGAGAGCTGGGAAGGCAGCCCAGAGAGGAATAAAGAAGGGAAGGAGGTTTAGGCTGGATGTTTTATTTCTGGCAAAAATACAATTAATCGTGTAAGGCTCATAATGCGTAGGGAGCTGGCTCATGAATAACAGGGAATCCTATTTTAGGTACTATTCTGTGGGAGCGTCGGTTGGAGCTTCCCCCTTTGGAGTCCCAGCTCATCTGGACCAATAGATGTCAAAGTGTGGGTCAGAGAATCCTGGGGGAGGGGTCAGAGAGTCCACAAATTCAAAATTAGTTTTTGTTTCTAATGTGGTAAATATATGTATGTGTATATATGTGTGTGTGTGTGTGTGTGTGTGTGTGTGTATGTATAACCCACATAAACAAAAACTCTCGGATAGATCCTCAATAATTTTTAATCATACAAAGATACTGAGAATAAAAGTTGAGAACCATTGCTCAGTGTTCCTGACCCAGCAACAAGCCCGTCTTGCATCCTTCTAACGCCCCTCTCTTCTTTTATCTGTTCCCATCAACCCGAATTGCCCCTACTAGAGCCATTCATTGTCTGATGTGCTTCTTATTTATTAATTAACCAGGGGGGGGAGAGAATGGAGGAAAAAAACAAAAACAAAAACAAAACAAAACAAAACAAAAAACAGCGACCTGGGAAACAAGGAGATCAAATCCTGTATTCAAATCCTGAGATACTTTAATTACTCGTGCTGCAAGTGACTTCCTGTTTTTGAGCGGCAGCTAACTCATTCCTAAAAGGAGAGTCTCAGGGGGTCCTCCTAAAATCTGACATTCTTATCTTCCCTTAGTAACAGAGCTCATGAGGTATCCTTTGAGAATCCTTCAATCTGGGAGCACAACAACTGATTAAGATGCTACATAGACACTGGGAGGACTAAGAACCTGAGAAGGAGACCTTGGAGATCATCTACTCTAGTCCCCTGATAGAAAGTGGAAATGAGATCCAGAATCCAAAGTGATTTGGACAATGGCACAGGGGGATTTGGTTTTAGAGCACACTAGAACCCATGTCTCCTATCTCATAGAGAGGAGCTTGAAGTAATACAGAGTTTTCCTCACAACTGGATGTCCCCTTGGTCAATCAATCAAGCAATCAAATATTTGTTGAGTACCTACTATGTGTAAGCACGGGAAATATAATTCCAATGGCTAAAACCATTTTTAGTCACTAAGAGATTATATTCTAAAGAAGGAGACAACAAATACATCCATTATTATATGAAAAACCAATATATGGAGAATAAAGGCAAATTATTTGCAGCCAAGTGAATTGGAGAAAGAATAATCACAGCTAGCCCTTTTCCAAGGCTTTAAGTTTTGCTAAGTCCTTTACATATGTTCTTTCATTTCACAACAATCTTGTGAAATAGTTATTATTGTTATTATTTCCATTTTACAGATGAAGTTAGTGAGACCGGACTTGCTCAGGGCCATATGACTAGTCGTTAGCTGAGACAAGATTTGAATTCAGGTCTTTCTGACTGAACCATTATCATGTAGAATTCAGCTTCTTAAACTGTATATAGCAATCCCATAAGGGGGGTGTCCATAACTGAATGTGGGGGTCACAAAATTATGATTTCTTGTTTGATTTGTATACCTATTTTATATACAAATATACCCAGAATCATGTAAATATTTCTCTGAAAAGGGGTCTTGAGTGGAAAAAGTTTGAGAGGTATCCTGAAGAAAGAGAAGGATCTCTTAGGCTGCTGAGGTAAAGAATATATATATTAGGCAGGATAGACGGCCAGGTGAAGGCACTCAGGTAATTCTGTCAGAGAATAAAGGATCACTGCCACTATCAACAATAGTATCTTGTGTGAAGACCAGACAGAAGGCCAGTTTGACTGGATTTCAGAGCACTCCAGTGGGAGTCATGTATAACGAGGCAAAAAAGAACAGGGTTCTGAACTGATATTTCATTCTAGAGCAAAAGGGAGATATTAAAAAAAAGGGGTGTCAGACCCGCACTTAGGGAAAATCATTTTATTTGGGGTTATTGAGGCATCTGGTAATTCTAACTTGATATTTTGTACATTCTCTTTGACCTTTACATTTTCTACTGGACACTTCCAGAATTCCTTATGTAGCAGTTCTTAACCTGGGATCCATGTGCCTTTAGAAATATATATTTTGATTAGTGTGCTTCAAAATCTTTCCTTTCCTCTGTAATCTTATTTGATTTTGTGCATTTTAAAGCACTCCTCTTAAAGGGGGCCATGGGCTTCCTCACACTGCCAAAGGAGTCCATGAGTCAAAGAAAAAAAAGGTTGAGTGAGTTCAGGAGATATCTAATAGCGCCGTCGACCTCAGAACCAGCCCTTGAAAGTTCTTTGGGGGGCTCTAACAGGAGGAGGAGAATGTTTTAATTATACCATCCATTCTACTCTGAGTTTATAATTATTATTGTAAGAATTAATGGTGATGAATTGCAATGCACTGCGGTGAGGCAAGAGAGGGGAGGGAAGATGGCTGTGTTTTGACTCTCATATTAACAGGATCACAGCTCATTCCCCATCTGGAGTGTTTTCTGAGGGTTTGGAAGGGACTCTCCTGCTACCCATAACTCCCTCTGTCTTCCTCCTCCTTTTCTCTTCCCTTATTGCTTTTCTATTCCTAGCCCACCCTCCACCCCCCTAATAAGTTTGGGCCTAAGAGGATGTGGCCCTCAGGTTTGAAAGCAAAGGAGGAAGGGAGGTCTGTTTTGTCTTTCTAGATGAGAGGGAGAGCTCTGGCACCCAGGAGGAAGTTAAGCCTGCAGACCATCTGTTCAGTCAACAAGATTTGCCCTTGAGGATTGGAGAGTTTTCAGGCCTTGGGGAAGGAGAGGAGGAATGAAGGATGGATCCAAAAGAGCCCGGGAAGGTAGATGGGTTGGATTTATAAAATGGCAGAGCTGGGAGAGCCCTTAGGCCATAAATGACAGAACAGAGAGGGTCTTTAGGACATAGATTGGGCAGAGCTGGGAAGGACCTTAAACCTTAGAATGAGAGTCCTTGGGCATAGAATGTCAGAACTGGGAGGGGCCTTAGAACATGAATTGGGCAGAGCTGGGAGGGACCTTAAACCTTAGAATGAGAGTCCTTGGGCATAGAATGTCAGAACTGGGAGGGGCCTTAGAACATGGATTGGGCAGAGCTAGAAGGACCCTTAGAACACTGAATGACAGAACTGTGAGGGGCCTTAGAACATGGATTGGGCAGAGCTGGGAGGGACCTTAAACCTTAGAATGAGAGTCCTTGGGCATAGAATGTCAGAACTGGGAGGGACCTTAGAAGTCACT
Organism: Sminthopsis crassicaudata; assembly: GCF_048593235.1. NCBI lineage: Eukaryota > Metazoa > Chordata > Mammalia > Dasyuromorphia > Dasyuridae > Sminthopsis > Sminthopsis crassicaudata. The sequence goes on along the minus strand of NC_133618.1, from coordinate 55,573,977 downwards.
GGATTTAGATCTGGAAGAGACCTCCTTGACATTTTGCTGCTGAGGAGACTGGTCTAAGGAAGGTTAGGGAACTTGGTCTCCCAGGGAGTGGGTAGCTCCAGTGTTCTTTCCCCAGAGCAGCTGTTTCTCAGGTCCTCCCATTCCCTCAGGCCTACCATGCACTTCAAGCTGAGATAGACTTGAGTTCAAATAAGAAATTCTTTCCACTTGGCACTTTCTTAGTACTTCCAGCCACATAACTCCTAAAATGAAGTATCTTTGTCCACATATCCAATTTACAGATGGGGAAACTGAGGCTCAGAGCTGGACTCAAACCCATCTTTCCCAGTTCTCAAACCAGGGCTCATCCTTCTATCTCCCACTTTCTTGCCTTGACCTACTCAGTCTCCCCCACTGTTAACACAGGAGATACTCATTCACAGCCTCACGTGAAAGTACCTCTGCTGCTGGCCTGCTTGCATCAGAAGGTCAGCAGGGGCACTGGAGAAAACTAGATGGAAGAAGGGAGGGGAGCAAGACTTATTTTTCATATCAAGAGCTGTCTCCTTTCTTTCCTTCCTCTTTTTTTTTTTTTTTTTTTTTTTTTTTTGAGCAGCTGTTACCTAATAGGCTGTTAATGATGATACAGTAAGTGGAAGACGGAGTCCTTCGGGAGAATCCATGATTTGTGTAATTGGTCTCAAAGGAGACAAAAGTATCTAATATTTACACACCAGTATTAGTCCTCTGGGAGCCTTATCTTGGCTGGAACAGAGCAGAGAGAGGCAGCTCTTTGGTGAGCCTGTCTCCTTCCATCTGATGCACCAGAAGATCTTTAATTAATGGGAATTGCTTGAGTCAGCCTGAGAGGGAGAAAGGGAAGGTATTTGATTGGGGGTCGGGGTTTTTCTGTGGGCATGGGAAGAGAGAGAAAAGGGTTTGGGTATATTGACTGTCTCCTTTGATTAAGAAGAGAACACTGAGTCAGGCTCCATGGGACCTTTGAAAAAATTTTCCAGCCCGGCCTCTTCATTTCCAGATGACAGAGCTGATGGCTGGAGAGGAAGTGCCCGCTCAAGGTTACCTCGCCAGTGATTCACTGGGCAGGGCTGCCGGCTGTCGGGCACCCCTTCTCCATTCCATCGCTCTCTCCCTGCACCGAGAGGTCCTCCATGCGGGCGACAGATTTACACTGTAGCTCTCTCCCAGAGCCCTTCAGGCCTCTCCTGTGCTCCTGCGGATCTACCTTGTGTGGGAGTTATTATTTGTATACCAATCCTGAGAGCAGGGACCACATTAGGGCTCCTACATCTCAGGGGTTATCTTCCCTCCTGAAGTGCTGTGAAACCCACGACCAAAACACCCTTCTCAGGCCATCATTCCCTCAGGGAGTATCTCTCCATTGGAGCATAAGGAAAGGCTGACTCACCTTTGTATTTGCATACAAACCAGCGCCTGGTGCATTGTAGAAACTTAATATTTTTTAAATTGCTTCTTCTAAGTGGTCCACTAAATCGCACTTGGGTCTGGAGTCAGGAAAACAGCTCAAATCTGGCCTCAGACACTAGCTGTGAGACCTTGGTCTGCCTCAGGTTCCTCAACTGAGGAATAATATATATATAATTCATCAATATATATAACATTATAATATGTATAATGTATAATATTATAATATGATAATTACACCTTCTAGTAAACGCTATATAAATGTTAGCCATTATTATTATTATTATTAAATTGATCAGAGTCAAGAAGCTAGTGAAGAACACCTGAGTTCAAATCAAGCTTCAGATACTTATCTATGTGACCCCAGGTAAATCACTTCCATCAATCAATCCTTGTATTTATTAAGTGTCTACACTATGCTAAATACTTAACCTCTGCTTGCCTTAGTTTTCTTATCTATAAAATGAAAATAATAATAATACCCAAATATTCCTTCCACAAGGATCATGAGGATCAAATGAGATAATATTTATAAATTGATTTGCAAACCTTAAAACACTACATAACTGCTAGCTATGGTTATAGTTAGTTTCATTCATTCATTATTCTCCCTAGTCCAGCATACCTAGGATGGGCCTTTGCATATAGTGGATAAAATTATTTTTCTAATTGAACTGATTGTAACTCAGGTTGCAATGCTGCAACTCAGCAATTAATGAATCAGTCATTCACTTATTCCTGCAACAGACATTTATTAAGCACCTACTATGTACAGGTTAAATAAATTAGCATAAAATGCAATGGGGACATGTTTAATAAAATAAATAAAACTACAATGCAAGATAGATAATGTTGATTTCAGATTTTCTAAGTCAACACGTGGCTGGTAAGGATCCAGCTTTTTTTTTTAATTTGAGTTGGACATGCTGCCTTCAAACCAAATGTAAGATCCAATATTTTCCATAAGAGAAACGTGTTCTCACAAAGGAGTTTTTTCCTTCGTGTCTTCAAAAGTAATCAAAGGCATTATTATCATTTGTCCTTCATTCTTGAAGAAGACAATGACGTGAAGGAGGTAATGCCGTGACATGCAAGTGAGTTAGATTTAAGTGACAGAGGGCTGTGCAAAGTCACCAGCCTCGATTTCTCTTCAGAACCATCTGGGTCCAGTGGCCAGATAGAATTCAGCATAACTGGAGATGGCCCTGGATGCACTGGGAGACTCTGGCCTTTTTAAGCCAAGGTCTTTAACAAGTCTCACTTTGACTAAGGCAAAGAATGAATCAGTGACTAAGGCTAGGTAAAAACTGAGGCAAAGAATGGCTTCTTTTACCTAATTAAAAAAATCCATTCTGAATGGGAAAGACCCTCAGAGTTTGCCCAAAGGACTCTGTCAGCAGTTAGCCGTCAAAAGTAGTGTCTCACAGGGCTCGCCCTTGGGGTAACGTCAGGGCCCTTGCACCATGATGGTCCTGACCCCGAGACTCACAGGGGGCAGGCAGCCTTCTGCCTTTTGGAGGGGTACAGAGGCCATGCAGCAGGTGGCCCAGCAGTGACAAGAGTGAGCTGGGCAGCTAGGTTTCTGCCTCTCCCCGTCAGCGCAGGGGGGACGCATTTGTTCCCTTCCTGCAAGATGACCAGTGGGAAGGAGACAAGCTGTGCTGTGCTCTCGGGGCCGGTCTCAGGCCCTTAGTCTTCTCACGAACAGTTCCAAAGTCTGGAGTTGGGAGATAAGAATCCTTCCCAACAGGACAGGAATCCTCCTGTGTCTATTGGAGAAGGAAAGCAGGGCTTATTATTATTATTATTATTATTTTGCTTTGCCTTGATAACATCCTATGGTTTTGAAAGTTAGAAAGGATCTAATACTCTGATTTATTGGTGACAACACATGACTGGCCCAACATCAGACAGGCAGAAAGTGACTGAGGAGGGATTTGAACTCAGGGTCTTGGGCTCCAAATGCTTTTGACTCCATTTGGTTTGAATTTAGGTTCCTAGAAATATTGGGGATCAAAGTATTTGGGGCATGACCTCAGAAGGGATTGGCACTTTCAAAAGGGGCAAACACGGTTTAACCCTGTACTTCAGTCACTGGGCAGGGGCGGGGGGGGAGGGGGGGGATAATGGCTGCATCCAGAAAGGGAGAGGATGATGTCACCATGACCATTTCTTGTGGCTCCAGAGGCAGGGGGAAGCTTGGGTGGGACATTTAGTAGTAGAGAGATTGCCCGGCCTCCACCCCTACAGTAGTTTAGTGTCTTTGAACTCCTGGAATTAACTAGAATTTTACAGCTAATAAATTAACCTTTTACTCCCTTATCAAGTTGGTGAGTAACCATTGGACTTGGAATCGATAGATTGGGGTTGTGTCCTTGCTCTGGCACTTAGTACTGGTGGACCAAGGGCAGGTCACTTAGTTTCCTAAGACTCAGTTTCCCTTTCTGGAAAAATGTGATACTTGGGGTGGGGGAATAACCTTTTGGAAGCACTGGATTATGTCAGTTAACAATCTCAGATTTGGATTTGATCAGATAAGGCCTGAAATTTGCTCTTAACCTCATTCCTTCTCACCCCTAAAGCTGTGATGGCCATGAATTTAAGCCACACAGCTATGGCATGCTTTTCTCTTTTTCTTCTCTTTCCCAGACTCCCTCATTCTTTTTCTGTGTCTCTATGTGTCTGTGTCTGTTTCTGTCTTTCTCAGAAGAGAGGTTGGCAGCCTCCCATAAGCGGGGTGCCAAGCCTCCGACTCTCTTTGTTCCAAAGAGTTTCCAAACAAGTCCTCGGTGTGACTTAAATCAATCAAACAGCATGTTCTTACTGAACGCCTACTGTGTGCTGGGCCTGCAGAGAATACAAAAAATGTCAGTTTTACGGGGTATTTGAGGGCCTTGACATCTGGAGACAGAGGTTTCCACAGCTCTCAAGTTTGTCATTGAACATTTCCATCAATCTCTTGTACAAAGGCCCAGGTAGCAAGTATACTTACCATGGTGGGGGAGCTGACACACTGAATGTCAGAATCCAAAATGATTTTAACAGAAAACTGAACTGCTTCCTTTAAGGTGAAATGTCATACACACAGATCCTCTATTTGGGTTCAGAAATCAACTTCTCAATTACATAATGAGGGAAGGTGTGGCCAAAAGGTATTTCATTTATTTAAAAAAAAAATCTGAGGGTTCAAGGGAACCACAAGCCAAATATGTATTCACAGGGTGATTTCGCAGACATTAAGAACAGCAGGGTATCCAGATAGAACTAGGAGAGATGATTGTACCCTTGTGCCCTGCCCTGGTTAGACCACACCTGGAGTAGAGGCTACATTTTAATAAAGACCAGTTGGTAAACTGTCCCGAGAAGCTGTAACCAGGATAGTGAAGGACAGTCATGAAGTGGATAAAGCACCAGGCCGGGAGTTAGGAAAACTTGAGCTCAAATCCAGCCTCAGACACTTACTAGCAGTGTGACCCTGTGAGCCATCTCACCCTGCTTACCTCAGTTTCCTCTTCTGTAAAATGAGCTGGAGAGAGAAAAGGAAAATCACTCCAGTGCCAAGAAAACTCCAAATGGTATCATGAAGAACTGAACAACACTGAAATGACTCAAAGAAAGAATGATTTGAAGGAAATTGGAATGTTCAGTCTTCAGAAAGGAACATGTGATTGCTCTCTTCAAGTGTTTAAAGGACTGTCAGATGGAAGAGGGAACAGACTGGATCCATTTTCCACCAGAGAGTGGAGTTAGGAGCAGGGAAGGACAGTTCCCAAAAGGAAAATGGAGGCTTCCATTCGATAGCAAACAGGCCGTCTTGGGAAGCGGGGAGCTTTTCCTCCCTGGAGGTCTTCCAGCAAAGGCGGAATGTGTACTGGGTCCTGGGTGAGCTGCGTGGCCCCGAAAGCCCTTCTAACTTATTTCATGAGCATTTGAGTTGCAGGGAACCTAGAGCATAAAACATGAGACAGACCCATAAGGTCATAGAACCCTAACTCATCCTTTTGGAGATAGAAAAATGGACCCATAGAGAAGGGGGTCCCTTATCCAGGGCCATCCAGATAGTGGGTAGCTGGTACTCAGACCAATATTTTCAGGACAACACAGTCCCTTTCCTCAAGGAGCCCTGTTTGGGAACATAACAGGCACATGTACGCATACATACCTAACAATAACAGGAATACCTAAGAAGGATTCAGTCAAGGTTATCACGGAAATCGAGATGAATTTGGAGTTGGAATGCATGCCCAAATCCAGACTCTGCTAATTATACCCATGTACTCTGGAGCAGTCTCACTTATTTTCTCTGAGCCTCAGTTTCCTTTTCTGGACAATGTGAGGGTTGAACATGACATTGAGTCCTCTTCCCACTCCCTGTTTTTTGAGGCTCCCGTGCTCTTGTGAGCCCCCCACTGCCACCACCGCCAGACCCCTAGTGTTTACAGTCGTTTCTGGTATCATCCTGGGCTCCATCTCTAAATAAGGCAGCTCCCAGCTTGGATGGGGGTAGGGCGAGTTCTCATTTCTAAAGAAAGCTCATTCTGCCTCCTTGGGTGATTAGCCCCCGAGCTCCCAGATGCGCAGAGGCAGAGCTCGTCCCAGCTTCTCCACACCTGCAGTATCTCCCAGGGGCTCCCTCTCCAGCTTGTGTCAGCAATGATATCTTATTAACCTCCTGCCGCTGCCTCCTCTCGCCTCAGAAAGGCTGAAGGCCCGGCCGCTGAAGCTCTTGCAGTCAGGGTCCCCAGTGAAAGGGAGGGAAGGCAGGCTCTTCTCCCCAAAGCAGCCCCAGTTAATTAACTCGGTTGGAGAAGGAGTGGATGCTTCTGTCACCCCTGCTGAGGGAATGAGGTGCTCGCTGAAGAACTGCCTTTCTCGCTCCCGGCCTGCTCTCCCTTGATAATAGACTTCCCCAGATGCTGAGCTGCCTCAGATGCTTCTCCAATCGGATGCTCCAGCTCTGCCCGGCTCCAGAGATGGCATTGTGATGCTAATGGGATGTCTGGGTGGGCCTGGGGGTCCAGGGCCCAGATGAGGGGCTGGCAAGCCGCTCCCGCTCAGGATGCCGGCAGGTACAGGGGGCCGTGGGGAAGGAGGTGGAGATCCGGAAATGGCCCCTGAGAGATGGGATCCAGAGCAGGCTCTCCCGGCCCAAGGAGGCCTCGCAGAAACGGACACAAGTGGATATGAATGTTACAAAGCTTAGAGATTGTCTTCTGCCCATCAGTGAGAAATTAGGGTTAGAGGAGCCGAAACCCTGGAATAAGAAGCAGTTTTCCTCCAAGGCCCCACAGCTGCTCAATCTGTACCAGAACTGGGACTCAATGCCAGCTCCCAGCCTCCTCCAGGGCGTATCTGGCCAGAGCCCTGTCTTCAAGCTCAGATGGTCCAGAACCTGTCATCAGCTGCCAATGAGCTGTACAGAAAACACATCCCCCCATGTGCCTCAGTTTCCTCATCTGTTTTCACATGTCTTTCCCAATTCTGACATAAGATGATACTATTTCTAAAGCTCAGGAAGATCAAGGTCAAATCTTGTCTTAGTCACTTTCTAGTTCAAAATCAATGATTCTCTGATTTATTTTGTGTGTCCTCCAAACCTCAATTTCCTCCTTTGTATAACAGGGATGATAATAACAGCTCCTATCTTCAACATGTATAACCGATATCAGATTGCTTGCCACCTTGGCCAGAGAAGAAGGGGAGGGAGGGAGAAAAATTTGGAACGTCCCATCTTACAGAAAAAAATGAATGTGTTGAAAATTGTTTTTTACATGTTTAACATATATTGGATTACTTGTCATCTAGGGAGGCAGTGAGAAGAAGTGGGGGGGGGGATTTGATACACAAGGTTTTGCAAGGGTCAATGCAAATTATCCACGCTTTAATAAAATGCTTTAATAAAAATTGTTTTTACATGTATTTGGAAAAAATAACACACTATTAAAAGTGCATTAAAACTTTAAATTTAGAGCTAGTTAGTATAGTGGATACAGCACTATCCCTGAAGTCAGGAGGATCTGAGTTCAAATCTGGCCTCAGACACTTAATACTTCCTGAGTGTGTGACCCTGGGCAAGTCACTTAACCCTAATTGTTTCAGCAAAACAAAGAAACAAAACTTTAAATTTATGGAAATGCTAATTATTATTATTTTAAAGTATAGGGAAGATACTAGCAAAAGTGGTCCTGGCTGTGGAGGAAATAGGTTATGGGTTATAGGTCACAGTGGGAAGATGGAACTTATCTGTTAGGATTGCTTTCTCCTTTACTCCTCCTGTCATGTTCTTCTCAGACTACAATAGCCTGGCCAATATAATTCTTTGTCTCTAAAGTCACACTTTCCTTATCAGTAAAGTCATACCAATGAGCATTTAATTAGTGCCTACTATGTGCCAGGCATTGTGCCAAGTGCTGCATTTCTGAAAAAAAAAAAAGACAAAAATAAGTCTTGTACTTTAGGAGCTCACAGTCCGATGGGGTTGAGAGCCTGATGATGATGATGATGGTCATCTTGACAGTAACTGGACAGTTCATAAGGAGGTGAGATTGTGGGGAGTCACTTAGCTCTGGACATGTGCTTAAGATGCACGTGGAATGGCCAATTCTAGATGTAGGAGAACGGAGATCAGGAGAATGATTAGGGCTGGATAAATCAAACTGAGAATCATGTGCATAGAGATGCTCATTGAATCCACGGGAGCTGATGGGATCACGGAGAGAACACCTGTCCTGATGAAAGGAGAGAACAATCGCTTTTTTCTAGCTTTTGAACGAGTGTAACATGAAAGCTGGGAAGTAGAAGAGCTCACAGAATACAGATTTTTACCTAAGCCAAGATCCAAGCAAGGTGTTTCATAATCTCTCAGGACATCCTTGTCAAGAAGTGGAAGAGAGAATGGCACTATTAGGGCTTTGTCATGAGGTCTAAAAGGACTTCTCCAAAGAATGAGTTGTGTGGGGAGGCTCTCACACTGGGGCTTACCACCCCCTAAGAAACCTGGGATGATTCCAAAGGATGGAATCCAGAGGAGATGTCACTAGAGAGACTATGGGGCAGTGACCTTCAGGAAAATGGAGCCCTCCGTGGTCCGGGATTCCTGGCGCTGCATTTTAGGGCATATCCATCATGACAGCGACTAAGCTCAGCTTGGCATTCCAGACACCTTTGGGCTCACAGGACCTCAGATATTTGATAGGGGGAAGAAGGATTCTGCTCAAGCGAGCCCCAGGAGGTCCTTCATCCCAAAGTCATTGACTGGAAGATACCAATCGATTGAGAAATTGGAAGTCTTCTGTTTAGAAGACAATATTCTAGATTGGGGATAGGATGGGGTGCTTCTGTGAAAGAGAAAGACCAAAAGGAGATTGCTGTCAGGCAAGAGAAAGAGGCATTGTAAGGGAGAAAAACATCCAGTTGGATAATAAAAGTCATCCAATAAAACTAGATTTTTTTTCCCATACTCCTCCCCTCCAAGATTTGGCATCTAAAGAGCCCTAGTTAATGGAGGGAGGAAGACAGCCCTCTAACAGTGTGTCCTAGGGATCTGTTCTGAGTCCTGTTTTCTGCTCAGCATTTTTATCTCGGATGAATACGTAGATGACATGTTTAACAAATTGGCAGAGGACGCAAAGCTAGGAAGATGAGCTGGCCGGTGTCAGCAGGTCAGAATCACTATTCAAAAAGACCTTGACAGGCTAAAACAATGGACCAAATTAAGAAGATTAAATTTAGTAGGCAGAAATGTAAGGTCTTCCACTTGGATTTTAAAAAATAAACTGTATTGCATATATTTAACCTATACTGGGACTTGCTTCTAGGGGAAGGGGGTGGGGAAGAAAGGAAGAAAAATTTGGAACACAAAGTTTTGCCAGGGTGAATGTTGAAAACTATCTTTGCGTGTATTTTGAAAAATAAAAAGCGATTATAAAAATAATAAACTCTAAAAATAATAATAGTAATAGGTTTACAAAACACTTTACAAATATCATTCCTTTTGGCCCTCACAACACCCCTCATAAGAGATGAGGAAACCTTCTGTAATTGGTAGAAACGTGCTTAGGAAATAGTTAGAAAAAGATGTGGGGTTTTCTTTATTAAGTACCTACTATGTGCCAGACACTGTGCTAAGTGGTAGGGATATAAAGAAAGGATAAGGAAAGTCAATCCATGCTTTCAAGGAACTCACAGTCTAAGGGGGGAGTTAACACATAAATAACATGTACACAAAAGATGTATCCAGGATAATGTGGGAGTAATTCCAGCTTAAAGAGAATCATGAAAGGCTTTCTTGTAGACGATGAGACCTGAATACAGCCAGATGGTGTTGTGCAGTTGCATCCCACTACTCATGACCACAAAGGGGATTTTCTTGACAAAGATACTGAAGTGGCTTGCCATTTCCTTCTCTAGATCATTTTACAGATGAGGAAACTGAGGCAAACAGGGTGAAGTGACTTGGGCCACTTATCTAGTAAGTGTCTGAGGCTACATTTGAACTCAGAAAGATAAATTTTCCTTTATCCACAACACCACTTAGCGATCCAAAAGACTTGTAATAGGAGCCTAAGAGGAAGTAATAGGGAAATGGGGATTAAGAGAGAGAGCATTCCAGCTTAATTTGAAGCTTGAATTAATAGAAACAGGGTATCCATGAGGAGGAAGGTGATAGTTCCATTGTTCTTCAATTGTTTTGGATAAGCCACATATAGAATGTTGTATACAGGTGCTAATGTTGTATTTCAGTGGTCATTGGCAAACTGAGGGCTTCCTGGGGAATCCAGCTAAGCTAGACTGAAGATTGTGCTATATTAAAGACTGTTGGAAGGAACTAGGGATGTTCTAGATGGGAGGATTTAGTGGGGTGGGAATAGAGATCAGGACATAATCTATATTCCAGGACTATGAAGGAAGAAAGGGATCAGATCTCTTCTGTTAGGCCCTAGGAGAAGGGGGGGGGCAGTTCCTGGAAGTTGTAGGTTGGCAGATTTAGGTGGAATTTTTCAAACAATAAATTTCTTATTTTCAAAATACATGCAGAGATACTTTTCAGCATTTACCTCTGCAAAACTTTGTATTTCAAATTTTTCTCTCTCCCTTCCCCCCACCTCCTCCCCTAGACAGCAAGTAATCAAATATAGGTTAAGCATGTGCAATTCTTCTATGCATATTTCCACATTTATCATGCTGCAAAAGAAAAATCAGATCAAAAAGGAAAAAATAGGAAAGAACAAAAACCAAGCAAACAACAACAAAAATGGTGAAAATACTATGTTGTGATCCACATTCAATCCCTGTAGTCCTCTTTCTGGATGCAGATGGCTCTCTCCATGAAAAGTATATTGGAATTGGTTTAGGTTGGATTTAAAGAAAATGTTTTTCCCATCAGCCCTCTGTAAAGGTCCTCTCCAGTGCTCTGGAGGCTTTCCCTTTTATCTGTGGGTATTAATTAGTGGGATTCTCAAACTATCCCAATTCCTTTTCCCATTTATCATTTCCTGAATGAGATTTTTGATACTCTTTCCAGTATATAAGATATTGTTAAGATGGAGCAATGTAGCACAGTGGATAGAGCCCTGAACTTTGAGATCAAATTACAGCTTTATGATACCTTGGGCAAATCATTTTATCTCTATCTGCCTCAGTTTCTTTATTTGTGAAATAGGAAAGATAATAGCACCCAGCTCTCAGGGTAATCATGAGGATCAAATGAGATCATATTTTCCCCCTGAGGCAATTGGGGTTAAGTGACTTGCCCAGGATCACATAGCTAGAAAGTGTGAAGTGTCTGAGATCAGATTTGAACTCGGGTCCTCCTGACTTCAGAGCTGGTGCTCTATCCACTGCACCACCCAGCTGCCCCTTTATCATTTTCCTTGGACAGGAGCACTGTCTCCTCTCACCGGAGACAGGAAGGACAGAGTCTTTCTTGGCTCTTTGGAAGGACTTGCCATAAAAACTCCAATTAAATTTGACCTGTTATATGTTTGCTGAGGACTTATTCTTTTCTGGGCGATGAGGAGATTATTTTAAGGGGATAGCAAATAGGGTCTGTTACTGCATAATTAATGTTTCATATTCTGCAAGTTACAAAGAAAGATTTAAAAACCAAACCAAACCAAACAACAGAACAAAACAAACTTTGCTCCATCCCTTGTTCCCACTGAATAGTCTTTATTAAGCCCTTCCGTGCATGGAAAAACAGATCCGAATGGACCTGCTTGGCTGGAGAAGGCAGAACTAAATGCAAAAGATGGAGAGGCAGATTTCAGCTCAGTTTAAGGGAAAACTTCCTTGTAAATCAAGCTGTCAAGAGAGATTGCCCCTGGAGATAGTAGAAACATTATCAATGGAGGTCTTCAAGCAAAGGTTGCCTAACCCCTTAGTGGAAGTGTTGCAGTGGAGACCTCTGCTCAGGTACGGGTCTGACTAGATGCCCTCTGATATCCTTGGAATTTGGCATTTACTGTTTTCCTTGCACAGGAGCCCTGTCTCCTCTCACTGGAGGCGGGTAGGACAGTCTTTCTTGGCTCTCTGGAAGGACTTGCCATAAGAACTCCAAATAAAATTGACCTGTTCTATGTCTAGCTAGCTCTGAGAGGCTGTGATGTGGTACCCTGTACAAATTAGTCCAGGCCAGGAGGGGAGATGCCTGGATACTGCTGGAGTCCTTTCTCGGTCCTTTTATTCTGTTGAGTTTTGAGTCTGCTTTGTAGGCAATGGGGCCCTGCTAGCTGGCTAGAAAATGGTGGTCACTAAATACATGAGTTGGTATGGGAAACTGGGATTGGTCTCTTTCACAAATATTTACACTACCAGCATGCAAAAGACAATATATTCTAACCTTTTTTTACTCCAATTTCACTTTTCTGAGAAGAATTATAGCCTATGTTGCAGAGCTTAAGTTAAAAGGAATATTATTTGTAAGGGAGTTTGTGTAGTATATCAGGCTGAGTATTAGATGTTGATTTTAGCATGTGGTTCAGTTACTTGGCCTTGCCTTATGCCTCAGTTTCCCCATCTGCAAAACAAAGGGGTTGGGCCAAATGGTCTTCCAGCCTTAAAATTTGATGGTCTTGAGCCCCTTCCAGTTCTCACATTCTAGTCTTGTCCAAAGTCTAGCTCTCTGAAGATGAGTAAATTATTACCTATCCTTGGATAACATTCTAAATGTAGGGGTTCTTTAAAAAAAAAATACATTTTTGTTTATTTCATTAAATGTTTTCCAGTTACATGTAAAAAGTTAACAATTTTAAAAATTGACTTTTAAATTATCTTTCTCCTTCCTGTCCTTCCCGTTCCTCTTTTAAAACATTTTTATTGAAAGTTTTAAGTTCCAAATTCTCTCTTTCTCTCCTTTCCTCCCCTTCTCCCTCCCTATGATGGTAAGCAATCAGATATAGGTTATATATGAACAGTCATATAAAACATTAAGGAATTCTTTTTTTTCCCTGAGGCAATTGGGGTTAAGTGACTTGCCCAGGGTCACACAGCAGGACATGTTTAGTATCTGAGGTCAGATTTGAATAGGTCTTCCTGATTTCAGGGCCAGTGCTCTATCCACTGCGCCACCTAGTTGCCCCTCATTGAGGAATTCTTAACCTAGAGTCTGAGTACTTATTTTCCTCCTTTAAATGTCCTGATAAATGTATTTCAATCTGATTCTTTGTTATCTATATATGTTATTTTGTGCATTTAAAAATATTGTTCCAAGAAGTCCCTAAGTTTCATCAGACTGACTGCCCAAGGGGTTAGTGACCCTCCAAAAAGAGTTAAAGGCCCCAGTTGAGAATTATTTGAGTAAGAGGCAGTCAAGGCAGAGCAGAAAGAATTGACTTCAGACATAACACTCACTATCTGTGTGACCTTAGGCAAGTCACCAATTGCCCCCCCCACACACAAACATACACAAAGAAATCTAGATTTGGAATCAGTGACCCTAAGATTAATTTCTGACTACTCCTTAGGGCCTATATGATCTCGGGCAAGTCAGTTTCTGTCATTGGGATTCACTTTGCTCATCTGTAAAATCAGGGGTTAGAATGAGCTGCCCTTGCAATCCCTCCAAGCTTATGGTTCTGTGACTCTCCACGTCTCTCGACCCTCCGATTCTGTGACTCTCCACGTCTCTCCACCCTCTGATTCTCTGAATCCTCGAGTCTCTTGTCCAAGTCGGACTGTACCATTTTGCCATGTGGCTGCCCCAGACCCAGATGGGTGGCCAAGACCTGATTTCTCCTTTCCTGGGGGGGATTTCGAGAAGAGGAAGATCAGGGAAAACGGCAGACAGCCAGGGCTGAGCAGCAAAATCAGATGTGGGAGGCTTCTGAACAAAGCCAGCTCCAGGCACAGCCCCTTCCCACGAGGAGTTTTTATAACATCAAAACATTTGTAGCAAACCCCCAACCAATTGCTAAATTCCAAACTCGATCTCCCTCCATAGGCAGATTGCAGACTCCATTGAGAATTCTGTGATAGGGGAGAGCATATGCTTGGCATATGCCACGCAGGAGCAAGTCTGCCCACAAAAAAAAGAGAAAAGGAGAAGAAGAGAAGGGAGACTTTTCTGGATGCTCTCTTGCTGTGCCGCTACCTGCTTGCTGCTGCTCCAGCCACTGAGTCCGCAGGGGCCATGTGTCTCTTCCCTGTGCTGGACCACCTCCCTCTGGGAAAGGAATGGTCAACAGCTCTCAGGAAGAAGGATGAGGGAGATGGGATTGCTCCTTTGGAAGCCCACTAGATGTCACTGTCTGCTATAGAATGTCCCCCTCATTCTTTAACCAGGCTGGGATACCCTTTGAAAAGAAGGACATGGGTTTAAAATCCCTTCCAAGCTTAATGAACTGCAGCCCGGAGCAAACAGAAGGATGTTAAAGCAGGTCTGAACTTGGAGAACTGGGAGATAGTCCCACCTCTGCTTCCTATACCTTATGTGACTGAAATCCCTTTGGTGAGCCTCAGTTTCCCCCTCTGTAAAATGTTATTTTATTTCATTTTCTTTTTAGAGACTCTGTGAGGTTTTAGATCCAACGGACTGTGCTCAGTTATGGAGGTACAAAGACAAACAAAGCAAAGCCCTGAGTGAGATTACGTTCATTTGGCAGATGGACGAGAGGGGGGTGAGGAGATAATAATATGCCCACCAGAGAATACAAAGGAAGTAGGTCAAGTGAGGATAGTGGAAGGAGAAGCAGCCTGCCACAGAAGGCCAGCCTGACAGTCAAGGAGACCTGTGTTCAAGGCCTGCCTCTGACATCCTACCAGCTTACTTTGAGCGAGTCATTTAACCCCAGAGCAGCATGGGAAGCTCTCTGTAGCTCTAAATCACAGCAGAGTGCAGGATCCGTGCCAGGAGTTCTCCAATCAATGGGCTAAAAAAAAAGAAAAAAAGAAAAGAAAAGAGGAAAGAGTCCTAGCAACTGGGAGAGGGGGGGGGAGAAGGTGGTCAGAGAAGCCTGTGTGGAGGAGGAGGTAGCTGGAGACAAGCACGCTCAGAGGCACACTGAGGAGAAAAGTGCATCCTAGACCTGAAGGGCAGCTTGACTAAATGCATGGAGGTGACAGATGGAGTATTGAGTTCAGGGAACAGCTGGCCCTCCAATTTGGCTGGAATACGGAGTTTGTGAAGGGGAATATAGCGTGGCATCAGTCTCAGAAGTAGGTGGGGGCCAGTTGTTCATGGCCTTCAATGCCAAGCCAAGAAATGGGAGCCACTGAAAATCTTAGAGCAGTGGAATCATCTTTACTTTAGAGAGATTGTTTTGTAGAAGAGCATTTGAATACTGAAAGCAAGGAAGCCTTTTAAGAGACTAATATAGATGGGGGTGAAAATCTGAAGGAGGATGGTGACGAAGTGAGTTCAGGGGGTGGGTGGGAGACATGTCAGAGACACAGAATAGTTAAAACTTAATAATGGGTTGACTTGTTATACATTAATTAGCATTTATTTATTTATTTTTAATTAAAGCTTTTTTATTTTCAAAATATATACATGGATAATTTTCGACATTCACCCCTACAAAACCCTGTGTTCCAATTTTTTCCCTCTCTTCCCTTCACCCCCTCCCCCAGTTGGCAAGTGATCCAATATATATTAAATATGTGCAATTCCTCTCTATATATTTCCACAAATATCAATTAGCGTGCATTTATTATGTGCCTACTGCATACCTATCACACGAGAATGAAGCCATCCTAACTCTCAAGTAGCTACATTTGGGGTGGGGAGGGGGGAGAGACGGAACATCTGAATTCATGTATTTGTCCATCATGCTCTAATGGAGAAGCTCAGGGACTGGGAAGAGGGAGAGCTTATCCTCAGGAGCCACAAAGTTGTACAGTTAGCACCATGTGTCAAAACTGAATTTTTCTTGGCTCCTCTGCTTGGTTTCAGCGTGCCCACGCTACCAGCTGGAAATCAGTTTGGAAGTCAAAATTAGGATCCTTCTCAACCTCCTTCCTTCCTTCCTCGCCCCGGAAGGAGCAGAAACTGTTGGAAGAAATGTTCAGGACTAAAGTGGGGTAGGGTTAGGAAGGAGCCGGGTTTCTCACAAGAAAGACTGGGGACTGGGACTCAGAAGACCTGGGTTTACATCTCAGTCTTGACACTTAGTCATTGTGGGCAGTGGACAAATCCCTATTTGAGCCTCGGTTTCTTCACGTGTAAACTTTCATTCTCAACCATTCAAGGTTATCTTATAGAACATTGTCTTTCGGCCCTCTCGTTTCTCTTTTCAGCTGCTGTGATGGAGTCATCTTTCTTTTTCATCTTTATTTGAGTTTTAACTCTGCTACTAATGGGCTAAAAGACCTTGAGCAAGTCAATTTTCTGCTACAATGAGAGGACTGGATTTAAGAATACCTAAAATCCCTCCCAATATTCTCTAAATATCTCTATTTCTAAAAGAAAACCCTTGTCTCTTATTCACAGTGTCAAGACCACTGTTGCTGAGATCAAAGGGAGCCCAACTCTAGAAGGCAGTCATGGCAAGGAAGCTAGAGAATCAGTTTCTCACTTTGGGAAAAACGGGGGCTGGCCAGACAAGTATGGATTTAGATTTAGATGTACAAGGAGAATACAGAATTTAGAACATGGATAGGAAGATTGGAAGGTTCCTTAGGGATCATTTCTAGTCCAATCAAATCATTTAGTCTGATTGCCTTCTTTACAGATGAGGAAACTGAGACTCACAGGAAGGAATTTGCCCGGAGTCACTCAGTGAGTAAGGAGCAAAATCATAATTGTCGTTAAATTCTTCTCATTCTGAATCTGGTGTTTTGGGAGGCAATATGGTCCTTTGGGAAGAATGTGGAAGGTGGAGTTGTGTGTCCTGGGTTCCAATGTTCTATGCCTTAGGATGACTCCCAGCTCTAATATACTATGTTCTAAGCTCCTCCTCTAGCTCTGAATCTTAGGTCCCACCCATGCTTGGCTAGTTTAACCCTCTCCTTTTATAAAGGGAGAAACTGATCCTTTAGCTTTTTTGCCAAGCCTGCCTTCCAGGGTTGAGACCCTCTGACCTTACCACTTGATCCCCTGTGCATAATAGACAAGGGTTTTTTCTCTATCTTATTTTGGCTGTATGACCCGGAACAAGTCAATTTTCCTTTAGGCCATAAACCTTATTTTACTTCTCTGTAAAATGAGAGGGTTGGACCCAGTGACCTCTCAGGTTCCTCCCTGCTGTAAATATCTGTTTCCATGATCCTTACATTCCTCCCAGTTCTAAAGAAGCTCTCATTCTGTTGTGGCAAGGCCACCAATTGTACTGAACAGATGGGAAGAAAAAGAAACACTTGGGCAATGAGAAAGAGTGGGAGAGACAGGGGGAGGGCAGAGACAGAGAGACACACACACAGACTGAGACAAGAGATAGAGATAGATAGAAAGATAGAGACAGAGAGATAGAAACAGAAACAGAGAGGAGACACAGAGCGAAAGAGACAGAGAGATGCACAGAGAGACAGAGGGAGTGAGACATACAGAGCCAGAGAAAGACAGAAAAAGAGAAAAATGGAGAGACAGAGAGAGAGAAACACAGAGAGAGGGAAAGATATGAGAAAGACAGAGACAGAGAGAAAAAGAGAAAAAGAAAAAGAGAGATGAGAGAGACAAAGATAAGAATAAGAGAGGAAGAAAAGACATAGAGAGAAAGAAACAAAGAGAGACACAGAGACAAGAGAAAAAGAGAGAGACAGAGAGAAAAAATGATACACAGAGAGAGGGAAAGAAATATAAGAAAGACAAAGGGAGAAAGAGAGATGAGATAGAAAGATAAGAGAAACAGAGGGAGGAAGAAGAGGTAGAGAAAGAAATAAAGAAAAAAAGAAAGAGACAGAAAGAGATGAGAGAAACAGAAGGATGAGACAGGCAGAGGGAGGAAGGGAAGACAGATAAAGAAAAAGACAGAGAGATACAGAAACAGAGACAGTGACAGAGAGATTTTTTGGCCTTTTGTGCTGCTGAATGCCCAATCTGGGAACCTCCTGGAGAGTTAGGTCAGGAAAGCTGTTGAACATTTATTTTCATCTCTGTCTTTAGCGTAGGGAGGGGCCAGAAATTATAGGAAATTGGTCTTAAGCATGTACGAGTCTTGTATGAGTATGAGTCTTGTGGGCAGTCACATGAGAAATAGGGTTTTTTGGGGGGCAGGGAGCTCCTCAGGGTGACTCTGCCAGTGTAATATGGGTGCTCACATTACTAAGGCAGGCCTGCAGCAGGTATACTAGAGATGTTCTCTAAGCATAAGGACAAGGATAGTATAGGGCATTGAATATTCAGCCAGACCACCTGGGTTTGAGTCCTGATTCCATCACTCTTTGATATATGATCCCATTTATTTAAACTAAATCCTTAATTTAGTTATGTCAGCCAGATTATAGCTAAGGTTCTTCCTTCTCTGATATTCTCTAATCCTATAAAAAAAAAAAGTTCAATTTGGGATATAATTTTCATAGAAGCTTGAGAGGGATTGTATATTTTAATAAAAATTTTATCTTTCTCAGTAATACTGGGTTCTGTATACAGTAGGAGCTTCATAAATGGATATTGGTTGAATAGAATTCAATTGGCAAGTATTTATTGAGTGCCCTATCTGTACTCAGCACTTCATTAGTCTCCAGAGGAATTTGCAAAGAGAACACATCCTAGTAGATACAGCCCGGGACTCAAGAAATCTGATTATAGATAGATTATAGATAAATCTGATATCCTGTCTGAGAGAGCCAAAAGGAAGTTGGTGATATGAGACTGAAACTCAGGAGAGATGAGGGCTGGCTCTCTCAGACAGGATATTGCATAGACTTCTCAAGCTCAACATGTCCTAAACAACTCATTATCTTTCTTCCCAAACCACCCAATCTTCCCAAATCCCCAAACCTGTCCAAGGCACCAGTATCTTTCTAATCTTTCAGGGTCTCAGCTTTATCCTCAACTCAGCATTCTCTCACTCCACCAATCTAATCAGTTTTGAAGTCCTTTCAATTCTCCCTGTGCAGCATCTCTCCTCTGACACTCCCCACTCTGGTGCAAGCCTTCATCAATTACTCCTGGACTACCGCAGGTCTGTCTGACTCAAGTTTCTCCAACCATTTCAGTCTATGTTCTCCCACTTTCCTGAAGGGCAGATCTAACTACATCACTCCACTATTCATTCAGCTTCAATAGCTCCCTATTTCCCCAGTATTAAAATGTGAAATGCTCTATTGGGCTTTTGAATCCCGTCACCACCTAGTGCTTATTGACATTTCCAACCCATTCGCCCTTCCCTGCTCTCCTCCTGCTCCTGAACCCAGCAGTACAAGCTTTCTTGCTCTTCCTCAGACACAACACTCGGTCTCCTGACTCTCCCTTTGCATTGTCCCATTCCTGGAAAGTTCTCTCTCTCTCAGTCCATGATGTCATTGATTCTCTTTAAAAACTTGACACTCTTCAAGATTCTGCTCAAATCTTACTTTCTTCAGACAGGAGATTTTTCCTAGTGCTATCTCCCCCCACACCTCCTGCCTCCAAACTAGTGTTTTTCCTTCTTCCTTTTACACTCTATAGATTTTGTTTGTACATAATTGTTTGTATGTTGATTCCTCCATTAAAATATGACCTCTTTGATAACAGGAACTGTGCTTTAATTTCTCTTTATCTTAGTACTTAACATAGTGCATAGCACTCAATAAACACTTATGAATTCACTGACTGATGGTTTCTAGCTTCAAGACTTTGGCCAAGTCACTGGCTCTCTAAGAACCTCAGGTTCTTCCTGTATAAAATGGAGACATTGGATGTTTATGACATCTAGGGTCTCTTCTAGCTCTAAACCCTATGATCTTAGGATGCACAATTGGACTTGGACAGAGACTCAAAGGATGAGTAGGAGCGAAATAGAGTCCCAGAATCTCATAGGTGGAGATCATCTTGTCAAATCCCCTGCTTGATGCACAAATCCCTTCACTGTAGCCAACGAGCAATCATTCAGGCTTAGTTGAGGGACAGGAAGCTAAATTCCTACCCAATCTATTTTTAGACACTTGGGAAGCCAAAATCATCATGATTGTCGTCATCGTTGTCATTATTATCTCCTGGGCATGTGTGTTGCTTTCTCATATGTGAACCAATTTGATGAGTGAAGACCTCAGGCTTCAATTTCCTTTGGAGAGATGCCTGATTTTCTCCGTTAGGCTTTCTTTTTTTTCCTTTTTGGATACACACACATGTATTTATGTATATGTATATGCTCACATGTCCAGGGCCTTATATTTATAGAGAGAGGTATATATAAATCTAGCTAGCTAGCTATACAGAGAGAGAGACATATAGAAAATATATAGAAAATCTATTTAGAATAAAGAAGAAATATATATATATATATATATATACATGTAGAAATACATATGTGTGTATATATATATCACATGCCCAAGGTCTTATATTTTAAATATATATATATATATATATACATATATATATATATATATAAACCATATTTGTATATCATAACATATAATAATAATATATTTAAAATGTAAGGCCCTGGGAATGTGAGCATATGCTGATTTATATGGCTGCTATTCATATTTGCACAGCAACCACCATTCTCACACCTATCCAGAAAAGACCACAAATCCAAAGGTGCACACACACACACACACACACACACACACACACACACACACACACCCGAAGGCCGAGAAGAAGGCCAGACTCTGCCCAGACATATGTCGATGAGCTTCAGCAGTGCTCAGGCTCACACGTGTGCACTCTCACGCATTCAGCACTTCAAGCTGCAGGCTGATTAGCCAAGCTCCTTAGGAAAAGCAAAATAGGAATAAAATTGTCAGGTCCTGAGCCAGAGAGTAGAACACCTCATAAATGTTGCAGCCAGTTCCAGGCCGGGGCTTGGATCTGGGAGGCCGATCAAGGCTCCTGTGACTTCTCTCTGCCTATTTCAGGGGGACTCTCTGGAGCTGATTCCTCTTTCAGTGGAGACATGAGGGACAGGACAGTGTAACTATGATTCATTCATTATTTAGCCATAGGATGGAGGAGTGGAAAGAACCTTCAGAAAAACTAGTCAAATACCACATGACACCACTGAAGCTCAAAGAGCAACCTTCTAAATATCTAGAGATCAGGGGCTCTTAACTTATGTTGGCCATAGACCCTTTGGACAGTCTAGAGACCCCTTATTAAAATCAGGTTTTTAAATGCAATAAGATGAAATAGTAGAATTACAAAGGAAGCCAATTATATTGAAATATAGTTATTAAATAATTTTATGTAAAACTCACAGACCCCAGGTTTAGAATACTGGCTGTTGAG
Source organism: Sminthopsis crassicaudata (assembly GCF_048593235.1). NCBI lineage: Eukaryota > Metazoa > Chordata > Mammalia > Dasyuromorphia > Dasyuridae > Sminthopsis > Sminthopsis crassicaudata. The sequence goes on along the minus strand of NC_133618.1, from coordinate 55,552,742 downwards.
TGTAGCTGGCCCAGATGGCTGGACACAAGTGCCCCAAGTAGAAGTACCAGCAAGCTAGACTAGAAGACCTAATAAAAGGAAATCAATGATGTCACTTAGTCTTAGTGGGATGAGACCCATTATTAGTGTATGTCCCTGATAAGAAATTGGATAGGTAAGGGTGTATGTGGGGAGTGTGTGTGTGTGTGTGTGTGTGTGTGTGTGTGTGTGTGTGTGTGTGTGTGTAAGAACAGAATAGCATTTTATATTAAGAAAATATATTCCTGTGAAGAAAACCAAGAGGCACAGTGGGGAAGTGTGGCAGAGAACATTTGGGCGAAAAATCAGTGAAGGCAAAAATAGTAATGGTTTTAGTGATTGGAATATACTACAAACCACCTGGACGGAAAGAGAAAATAGAAGAGGTGTTTAGTAAACAGATCACAAACTTGACATGAAGGAATGATTTGGCAATGGGCTTCTTTAATTATCCATACTTTTCATGGAGCTCTCTCTCTACCAAAAGCAAAACTAATAACTTCCTGATCAGTGTTAATGATAATTTTCATCCTTCAGAAGGAAGAACAAACCAGCAGAAAGAACCGGCAGATCAGTGATTCTTAATATAGGAAGAATTGTTTAACAGGGCAAAGTGCTCAGTTAGTTGACAGGAATTTTTAAGGGCCTATTATGTTCTGGACATTGTACTGTATTAGGTTCTGAGAACACAAATAAAGAAGTGAGACAGTCCCTGACCTCAAGAAACTTTCATTCTATGTCTTTTAATTTTTGATAGAAGATAGGAAATCTGGACAGAGTCCAATGTGCCTTCTAGGTCATGGGTTAGCTTGCCCTTAGCTGCATTTGAAAGGGGGGTAGGCAGGTAAAAGTCCTGTTGTGTTTTGCTCTGATCAGGCCAGAAGATTTTCTTTTGACCTGAGCACCATATTGTAGGAAAGACATTGATGTGGAAGTTAGCAAGTGTCCAGAGAAAATCTCTAAATTATCCCATATACGAATTCCTGCAAGGATGTTAGAATATTTAGCAGAGGAGAAAACAGAAGGATTGGAGGGAGTGGGATAGCACATGAGAGGTTTTGTCAAGGTCTAGGATGAGAGATTAGATTAGCTCTACTTGACCCCATAAGGGAAAACTGGGCCAAAGAAGGGAAGTTTACTGAGGCTTGCTGTAACAAGTAGAGCATCCCAAAAAGATCTGGCTCTCTCTGGAGAGACTCACTATAGGTATGAGGGCCACTTGTTGGCTGTGAGCCATAAGGATGTTTATTCAGATATTAGTTGAATCAGAGCTTCCTTTTACCTCTGAAATGCTGCAATTATGATTGCCCCAAAGTAGCACAGATAACAAGAACAGAACCAGGATTCAACTTCCGATTCCCAATTATATGCACTTTCTGCTTCTCCATTCTGCCTTTCTGAATGAATTAATGTGCTTTCTCTCCCGGGTCTTGTATCAGTATCTATAGGAACTTTACAGTAATGGCTGTATTTTCAGGAGTGAGGGCTGATGGGGGAGTAGGCACATATTTTAGAACAGCTGAGTCTATAGACATCCATCATTCACACTCTAGATGACTGTCTACCTTGCTTTATATAAGAATATGCCAGCCCTATATGAGCCCATCCCTAATGGGCAGTATTTTTCCCCTGAGGAAATTGGGGTTAAATGACTTACCTAGGATCACACAGCCAATAAGTGTTAGGTATCTGAAGCTGGATTTGAATTCATTTCTTCTTGTATCCTGGGCCGGTGCTCTATCTACCTAACTGTCCTCTAGTGGGTGGTATCTACAGACAGACCAAAGGATCATGACAAGTAGAAAGTACCTTAGAGAGCATCTTGTCCATTTTACAGATGAGGAGGTCAAAGTTACAGGTAATAGGAGATGGTAGAGAAAGGATTTGAATCCAAATTCTCTGACTCCAGATCCAGTGGGGTTTTTCCCCACAATGCCTATGCATTTATTATACACCTATCATGTATGATGCACTTGGATAGGTAGCATTAAGAATGCAAAGATATTCTCTTCCCACAAAGAACTTATACTCCAAAAATGTATATTAGATGGATACACTTATAATTATATTTCAAAATCAAATGTATTATAGTTCAAATTCAATGATGAGTTTTGAGGAAAGTCAGTAAATAGAAACTTATTAAATCCTGACTATGCCCCAGGCACGATACAGAATGAGGAAACAAAGAAAAGCAAAAGACAGTTCCTGCTCTCAAAGAGCTCACAGTCTAATGAGTAAGACAACATGTGAAGGATAATGCACAAACACTATATACGTGATGATTTAAGAGAAACGATTGAGGAAAGGTACGAGAATTCCTAGGAATGGGGAAAGGCTTCCCACCTTTGTAAATGTGGGAGGGCCAGCCAGTACTACCTGAGAGAAGGATGACTTTCAGCTGGGGGTGGAGGGAGAGTGGCATAGGGAGGGCTGGGAGGAGGAGGTGACATTGGGCCTGGGCTTACCGAACGGCAGCAGAGGTATGTAGCCAGGTAGCCTGGGTCTGCCCCATCTGGCACTGGGACAATTAGTGCGGAGCAATCACACCAGAGCTTTCTCAAGGGAATGGCTCCCTGCTCATTTCCAAGTAAGCCTGTGTGTTTATTTGTGAGGGATCAGACAGCACCTCCAGGGGCTTGCCCGCCATCTCTTTGTTCACATCTCCCCTTCACAGACTCCAAAGATGCCAATTAACCCTGTGTTCCCTTCTCAGGGTACCTACTTTATCTCAATTCTGGGAAACCACAGACATTTTTAAATGAGATTGGATCCAAGGATCTCCTCGGGCTCCTCCATTCTCTCTCTTCAGCTTATTCTCTCACTTTTCTCCTACACGGATCATCAACTGGACCAGTATTCTCAGCATCTATTCACCATGCTGTAGGTGTTCCTGGAAGGGTTGAATGCTGTAGTAGATGAAAGGCTAGAGTCTAGCTTTAGCTTTGAGGCATGAGTTGGTCATTGTACTTTATCAGGCCTCAGTTTACTCATCCATACAATGGCACAGTAGATGGGAGTCCAGGTCTGGAGAAGGGAAGACCTGAGTTCAAATGTGACCTCAGAAACTTACTAAACTAGTGTGACCATATCCGATTGTCTCAGTTTCCTCTTTTGTAAAATAAGCTGGAGGAGGAAATGGCAAACCTTCTCTGCCAAGAAAACCCTCAATGGGGTCACAAAAGAGTTGGATATAACTCAACCACAACAAGAACAATGGAGATGATACTATTGTGAAGATGAGACATACATAGTAACATTAGAGCAGTATATAAGTATCAGCAATCATATCTTTGCTCACAATGGTCCTCCCATCTTCCTCTCTGTTTAGATAAATCCCAGTGATCCTTCAAGACCTGCTTCACGAAGCTGAGCAAGTCTCTTCCCCGTGGGGAGCCTTAGTCCTGACACATGTAGAGCAAGGGAGCTTGGGATATATAGATCTCTGTGGTCCCTCCTGGCATTAATAATATTCTCTCTCTGAAGGTCGCTTCCACCCATCACATTTCGTGTTCTAGAATCCCCTCTCTGATATTCAGTGCTCCAACATTCTGTGATTCTTAAGAGTTGTCTGTGTGTTGACCTAGAAAAGCCTTGTTCATATTTCCCAGGAGGATTCAGCTGTGTGAGAAAGGAAGAAACTGTATTCAAACCTGGTCAGTCCTTCCCTGGGTCGATCAAAGAGTTAACTTCCCCCTGTGGAAGTTCATAGGAATAGAATTTAGGGCTGGAGGGGATTTTCAAGCTTATCTAGCTCAGGGCTTTTTACCCTGCCTTATGTCCTGGACCCTTTGGACAGACCTATGCCCTAGGACAGATTTTTAAAGACATAGAATAAAATATATATGTATATACATATACATATATATGTGTGTGTGTGTGTGTGTGTGTGTGTGTGTGTGTGTGTGTGTATGAAGGAAACCAACTATTTTAAAATGCAGTTATCAAAATATTGAGATAAAAATAGGATATAGACCCCAGGTTAAGAACACCAGTTCTAGCATAAAATCTTTATTCTAAAGATGGAGGTCACACATAGAGGTAATATGTCAGCGTAATTTTCTCACTCCAGATATATAAGGCATTATGCCAGGTACAGGAAATATAAATACGCTATCTCTCTCTCTTTGTCTGTCTGTCTCTCTCTGTCTCTCAGTCTAGAATCACAGTGTCTTTGAATAAGAAGAAGACCTATCAATTTTATCATCCAATCTCATCAGTTCACAGAATAAGAAACTGAGGTCCATAAACAGGGAGTGATACATCCACACAGAATGTCCCTCCACCTTACCTCTGCCTTTTAGAATTCTTGGTTCCCTTGAAGACTTAGCTAAGATTCCACATCCTACATGTTCTAATCTCCCAGGTGCCTAGTACTCCTCTGCCAACCCCAGATATGGCTCAGTGTTTACTTTGTCTGTATTTTGTTATTTATATTTCTGTATATATTTTTTCTGTTAGAGTATAACCCCCTTGAGGGCAGGCACAGTTAAGTTTTTGTCCACATCCCCCATACCCAGTACCATGCCTTCTTTGCACATTGCAAGCACTTAGTAAATGTTTTGATTGATTGTCTAATGGCAAATTGGACAGCTGCAGTAGTTCTGATACCACCTTTGTCAGTAAACTTTTTTTTTTCCATTTATTTTTCTCCATCTGGTGACTTCGAGAAATTCTCAAATATGTTCCCCATTCAAGGAAGTAGGAGAAAATTGGGGACCAAGATTCTTTTGTCTTCAGGGTTCAAAATTCCAGCAAACAGGGTTGTGGATTGGATGTTTGGGATGCTGCTCTCCCAGTGCAATGCAGGGGATCATTGTTTCCTCAAGAAGGGGAGAGCTCTGGAGATCACTGGCCCAGTTGGCACAGAAGTGCCACTCTGGGCTCAAGTTATTCAACAAAAAGCTGGCACCTTGTGGGTAGACCCAGTGCCCACAGACTTCAGCCTCTGTGGACTGCGATTTAAAAACAGAACAAAAACAAAAAACAAAAAAACATTCGTCTCATAGTCTCTCTCACAGTCCTTCCATTTGCTCACTAGTCAAGAGTCTCAGAGGAAAGATGGGAGGGGGAGTATGGGGGTTGTGTGAGGGAGGGAGGCTCACCCCCCACCTTCCAGTCTCTGACCCTTGCCCTGCCTGGCCAGTTGGGAGGGCAAGCCTGTTGTTTACCCAGATTACATTTCTGCCAGCTGCCCCTGACACACGGCTGTTACCATGGCAACCTTTCAGCATGTCAACACAGGCTTGTGTGAAGGGGCTGCCGCCTCTCAGTTCCCTTTATCTCTCCACTGAGAATTGAAATGGCTTCCTGGGAGGCTTGGGGCACAAGCCTGTGAGAATATTCCTAAGACAAGCTTCTCCTCTGGCCCTCCCCAAGACCCTAACTCCCATCAGACATGGCCCCCAACTCCTATTCTTGCAATAATAGCTGTGGGTTTTCCCGAAGGGAAGAGGGGAGGATGAGGTTTCCTGAGGGGATGGTTAGTTAGGGAAGAGCATGCTGCAGAGGGAGGTTAAGGATATGGCTCCAAAACACAGAGAGACACAGGTGACAAAATCACTTGGGGTGTCCATACCATCAAGGGACCCATCCCCCAAAGGCTCCAGAAAGGAGGCAAGGTTGAGCCATTGGCTGGACTGGGCAGCTCCTGTTTGCCAGTTACTTAAAGCCCCTGTCCCAGGCTGTCATTGAATCCTTCCACTGAGGATGAAGTCCCTTAGGAATCAGAAATCCCAATTCCTTAAATTTATAGAAGGGGAAACTGAGTCATACACCCAGGGGAAAATAGATGCTAATCAGAAGAGCTGGGATTCTAAATCTGATCCTCTTGCCCTAAATGCAAAACTCTTTCCATGATGCTGTGGTGTCCAAGCTTTGCAGTCTGATATCAGTGACCCTTTCCCCACAACGTGATCCTAACCTACCTTTCTGACTTTATCCCCAATACTTCCCTCAATCAGAGCTTATATGACGCCCTAGATCCCAGCTGGACTTGGAATCAGAAAAGCCTACCTTTGTATACCACTCCAGAGAGTTACCAGCTTAGCTTCTCCCAACCTCAGTTTCCTAGTCTACACAATGGGGATGATGAGACCCGTAGTGCAAATCTCACAAGGTTGTATCCGAGATCCAGGAGCATCACTGGGAAACCTTGAAAGGGCTACATGAATGCTAGTTATTATCATTATTGTTCATCATTATTAATTATGTTAATACTAATATATTATTTAATATAATTATACTCTATTAATTATAATATAATTATAACATCAAATTAATATATTATTATGCCATCTTAATGTGATTATGTTAAGAGAAACTTGCTATTATTGTTGATCATTACTAATGTACTTATTCTCCTTAATATTGTCTGTGCTCCCGCCAAGACTGGCCTGTCTTTGTTTACTTTGTCTACTTATTTACTTACTTTGTTTCCCTTCCCCCAGAATGTCCTCCATCTCCCTTCTTCTTCTTTGACTCCTGTCAAAGGCTCCTAAGAAGGAGCCAATGGATGCAATTACTGCAAGTAAGTTAGTGGAAGAATCACAGTCAGAACCCCAGCTGGGAGGAGCTCTGGAAATCATTTGGACTAACTCTCTTATTTAAAAAGAAGAATTTAAAGTTGGCATTATTTTAATAATAATAAATAAAATAAAGCATTATTTTAAAAAGCAGTTGATTAGTATAAACACTGAAAAACCCATAGAGAATACTTAGAGGAAAGAATGTTTGCATTTTTATGACAGACACTGTTGGGACAGAGGGACCAGACTTCCCATAATCCAGTCAGCACCACGTTTTTCTAATCCCTTCCCATCTTTGCCAGTTTGATGGGCATAAAGTGTGTGGCATAGATGCAAAGCTGTCAGAGACCTCAGAAGCTCTCTAGCCAACCCTCTTGTTTAACACATGAGAAAGACTAGAATCTAGGAAGGTAAAGGTAATTTGCTGAAATCCACACTAGGAGGAAGTGTCAGAGGCAGGATTGTGATAGATGTCCACTGACTCCTTCCACTTCCCCTATCCACTGCCATGGCAGAAGATGCCCATTCTGGCTTCTTTCTATCCTGACTCGGATTTTTGAGCCCAGAACCAGGGAGCTGTGGGAAATTAGGGGAAAGGGAGTGGTATCTTAGGAAAAAATGCCAAGTCTAGAACTCCATCAATTTTTCATTTAGATTAGAGAGAACTGGGTTCAGATCCTGTTCCTTCCCCTTATTGCCTCTGTAATCTTGGACAGGTCCCTTGCCATCTCTGCCTCGATCTTCACTGCTTTAAATAGAGGAATGGACTGGATGATATCTAAGATTTGTGATCCAGTTCCCACCTCCCCACCCCCACCTCCTCTCAGGGTGTTTATCCAGGCCCTCCAATGAAGACCTGCCTTTGACTTTGGCATCAGCCAGCCCCACATGTATCTCACATGCTGAACAGATGCCTGGAAATACCCTGGATGCAAACCCTACTTTTCAAGAGTATGTTATTTTTGAGACCTGATGATGACAAATTATTTTTTTGAATGCTTTTAATTTTTTCTTCTCTTGGGAAAGTGTCAGAAGCAATCTGCTTTTCTCTGTCTCCCTGAGTCCTTCCCCCTTCTCCCCCCTTCTTGTTAGCCATTCTGCTTTGAACATATTTCCTTTTTATCATGGAGCGGCACTCAATGGCAAAGGGTGATTCTCAGATAGATTGTCAGGGAGGGGATCAGGGTAGAGTTTGCATCACTCCTGACAGCTAATTAGTGTTGTCTCCCTGCACGGGGGCTCATTTCATATGGTATAGATCATCATTTGACTGAAATTGCACGATGGTCCTTTAAAGGGAAGGCACACACAGTCTTGTCAGCTGCAGACTTCCAAGTTGGTGACTTCCAGGGAGAGGGTTTCCACTTTGATTGCCGATCTGGGAGATGCCCTCCCGGCTCCCCCTTCTTTCTCCCCCTCTTTACCTCTAGCTCCTTGGATTCAAATCTTTCACATCCTCCAAGAATGAGCTCAAAGGCCCCTTCTGTAAAGGCTTCTCTGGTCCCCCCAGCTGGAAGCTATCTCCCTCTCCTCTGAAAGAAGCCAGGGCAGCTCAGAGAGACAGTTTGAAGTCAGATTCAGAGTCAGGAGACCTGGGTTTGATGACTCATTTACTGTGTGATCACGGGCAAGTCATTTAAAGGCTTATCCTCTCTTCTCTCACCTGTGGAATAGGCTCGATAATAGTCACACTCCCTAGCACACAGTGTTGTCGGATGGAAACTTTAAGGGGCTCTGGAAACACAACTTGATGCCCGGAATTGTTGTAGGTTAGTATAATGGAAAGAGCATTGGGTTTGGAGTCCTTGCAACAACTTTGAGAAATAAATACTGTTATTATCTCCATTTTACAGATGGGGAAGCTGAATCAAAGGTAGATACTGTTAATTTTCCCATTTTACAGATGGGGAAATTGAGGCAGGCAGCAGTTAGGAGCTTATCCAAAGTCATAAAGTTGATACGCATCAGAGGCAGTTTTCCCAACTCTACACCCTATAGTTTTCCCACTGTATCATCTGTCTGAGGATATACATTACTGTTATGATTCTATCTGCCCTTTTGACTTCATCTGCTGGGATGCAAGTTTGAACCTTCAAATAAATGGGTAGAAGTAGCAAGATGTGAACCTTAAATCTTTGAAGAGAGAGGGAGAAGGTATAAATGAAGAGAAAAATGAAATACCAAAAAGTACCAAGTGGGAACTGCCTCTGTTTTGAAATCTAAACCCAGAGAGATTAATTGGATATTTGTAAGCATTCAATTTAGAGGCGATCTTTTGAAGTTTTTTGCTTTTTCTAAAATGATTGGTCCTGGCCCACTGTTAAGAAGAAGAAGAAGAAGAAGAAGAAGAAGAAGAAGAAGAAGAAGAAGAAGAAGAAGAAGAAGAAGAAGAAGAAGAAGAAGAAGAAGAAGAAGAAGAAGAAGAAGAAGAAGAAGAAGAAGAAGAAGAAGAAGAAGAAGAAGAAGAAGAAGAAGAAGAAGAAGAAGAAGAAGAAGAAGAAGAAGAAGAAGAAGAAGAAAGAAGAAAGAAGAAGAAGAAGAAGAAGAAGAAGAAGAAGAAGAAGAAGAAGAAGAAGAAGAAGAAGAAGAAGAAGAAGAAGAAGAAGAAGAAGAAGAAGAAGAAGAAGAAGAAGAAGAAGAAGAAGAAGAAGAAGAAGAAGAAGAAGAAGAAGAAGAAGAAGAAGTCTGCTTTTTTTGACTTTGGAGAAACAGCTGATCAGCCTTTGAATTGAGCTTCCTTGGAACGGGGAGGATGCATGAAAAATCTTTGATGATAAATGAGTAGAGAGTGTTGGGAAGCAGAGGAAGAGATTGAAGACCCCTGAACTTGACCTCATTCTACCTTTTGACCTTTACATACCTCCTGAAAGTATCATAAACCCCTATTAGATTGTAATCTTCATGTGGGCAGGCCATTGCCATCTCTAAACTTACCTCCTCCAAATTTGGTATCCGTTCCTAACATTTAGCACAGGTTTCTCTCACAGGAAGTGCCCCCCATTGCCAGGGCAGAGACAGGGAGAGGAATCTGTATTTTTGCACAGGCCTGTGATTTCATTGGTACAGGGAATTCCCAGTGAGTAAACCCCCTTGGCTAATGTAGATCAGCAGCTGTTTTGCAACTTCTGGTCTTAGAGAGTTACCTGGGGGGCAATGAGTGGTTAAGGGACTCGTCCTCCAGAGTCATTTGTCAAGTCTATGTCAGGGGCTATCTCTGAGACCTGTTCTCTACCTACTACCTCAGAGGTGTCAGACAAGCTGCCTGAAGATCCATAATACTCACTAATGCAGTCCAAACCACATTAAAATGTAATCAGGCTGTTTTTGTTTTTGTACAATCATTTTTTAGTCATGTCTGATTCTTCGTGACCCCATTTGAGATTTTCTTGGCACAGATACTGGAGCAGTTTGCCATTTTTTCTCCAACTCATATGACAGATGAGGAAACCAAGGCAAAACAGGTGAAGTGGCTACCCAGCACCAATAATTGTCTGAGGTCCCATTCGAACTTGGGTCTTCCTGACTCCTGGCCCAGCCACCACCTAGCTGCTGAGTGCTTAACAAAATTAATACAATTGCATATAGATAATGCCATTTGTGTTGTTCCAGTTTAGTATGAGACTGGCAAGAATCCTTTTGTACAGTTTGTCTCCATTTCTAATAATAATAGCTAATATTTATAGAGTACTTACTATGTGCCTGATACTGTGCTAAGTGATTTAAACTTACTTGTTTCTCACAATAATCCTGGGAGGTAAGTACTATTATCATTCCCATTTTACAGATGAGAAAACTGAGACAAATAGGGTAAGGTGGCTTACCCAAGGTCTTACAGCTTGTAAATATCTGAAGCTCAGGTATTCCTGAACCCAGGCTTAGTGCTCCACCCACTTTGCCTCCCAGCCATTTCTATTTGAGTGTGACATCGCTATACCACACTATAAATGGAACACACACACACCACACACACACACACACACACACACACACACACACACACACACACACACATCCTCTCCTTTATTTTGTTCAGTTTTACCACCTTTCCACAGCCACCCTCATGGTGACTTTTGAGATACTCAGCCCCTGGCCCCCTACCCACACCTATACAGGAAGATGGTGCCCTCAGAGCTCTCAGGTCAGACATATTACAAGTCAGCATTCACACAAAACCATTGCTTGTGATCCCACACAACCAGAGAATACACTAATTCAAAGCAAAAGACACTTAACAGTGTGTGGTGGGTGAAAGATGAAATCATTGAGGAAACACCTGCCATAAGTGTAGTAAAATTAATGACTAGAAAGTTTTCTCCCTTACCCAACACACACACACACTTTCCCCCACAGATTATCACACTCTATTAGATTAAAATCTCCATGGGGACAGGAATCTTGGCATCCCTAAACCATGGTAAATGTGACAATATTTGTAAAATGCTTAGAATAGTTCTCGGCACATAATAATTACTTAATAAATATTCCCAAACCTTACTGGCATGGCAGCGTGTGGCCAGGGAACCCAGAGGTCCTGGGAAATGTATACCAGTGCTGCTGTGTGCTCCCCTTGTAATGAATGGGGTTCTCTGGTTATGCCGTCAGGTGAGCCGTTCTCTCCAGGGCACTGCTCTCCTGGACAGTGCTCACCACTGCCATCTGCTGCTCACTTCGGCTATTTTTCAGCCTCTTAGGTCTTGTCAGCAATTTTAGCTCATAGCCAAAGGGGCTATTTCAGCTCCTTGTAAGGGAGACTCCAGCCAGCTGTACCCAACCAGAGAGCCAGAAAAGCCATTAGCCACACATCTATCTCTTGAACTGACTCTGCCGTCTCACGTGTCACTCCCTAACCCCTATCTACTCTCTCACTTGCAGTTGGAATATTCATTTAAATTCCCTTCTACTCCATTTTGTACATAAAGAACCCTGCAAAGCTTTAAAGCTCTCTATAAATGTCAGTTATTATTATTATGCAAATTTCACCCTCACAGCAAGACTGAAAGAGTCAAGATGGAGCTGATGATCTTTGTCATATTTTCCTGTCAGTAACATGGTTGCTGTCTTCTCTATACTTTCTTTCATTCATTTATCATACTTTTTTTTAACACTTACTTTTTTCCCATGCATTATACTATATAAAGAGAAAGTTTTTTTAAGTTAGATAAAAACGAATTTTTATTCACTGAACTCACTTTATGGTAATAGAATAAGACACACAGACAATTTTAATATGCAGTATTGTATAAGAATAGTAGAAATGTACAAAATGCTGCATTAGGACGAAAGGGAAATGAAGAGGGGGGAGACTGGGGATCAGGGATGTCAAACAGATGCCCTGTACTTCTGGTATCATTCTCTATAGTGTCTGAACCAGATTAAATTGTAATTGGGAAATAATTAACAAAATAACAAACAATAAACACAGATAATGTTACATTTTAAAACTAAGTAAATACTCAGGCTGCATATTTATGTATGGATTATTGACGCTTTTCACTTTGAATTTAGCAGCTGATCTGGGAAGTGGCCCTTAAACTTAGCTTTAATGAATAAGCAGGGATTCAGCTGAGAAAGAACTGGGGATAGTCTCCAGGTATAGGGAACAGTGTGGACAAAGGCAGGTGACGGGGTATATTCCAGATGACAGTTTGCTTGGAGCATACATCTCATGAAGGGTAGCAATATAATGATATCCTCTGGGGTTGTGAGTATCTGGGGAGTGTGCATTTGACCTGAGCCTTCTCTTCTCTCCCCATTGGGTCTCTGGAGAATTAACACAACACCCTGTTGCAATAACTTGCTCATTTTTAGCCAGAAGAGATATCAAGGGGCCCTCTCATACACATGGTCTCCTCTGAACCTGAAGACGGACAAATAGATCATGAAGGCTCAGTCCTCCAGAAAGAAAAGACTCAAACCATCTCCAAGTCAAGGACAAAACTTTAGGGTAACACTGTAACAAGCGGGCTAAGTTCCTTGGCAGAACTAACCAAGGAATAGATGGTTTATAGTCTGCAGAAAGTTGAGAGCATAATCACAATAGCTCATAGCCCCCAGTTAGGAAAATTCCCAACATTCAACAGAGGTTTTGTCTCTCTGCCTAAATTTAAAATTAAAAAATTAGGGAGGGGGGCAGCTAGGTGGTTCAGTGGATAGAGCACCAGCCCTGAAGTCAGGAGGACCGGAGTTCAAATATGACACTTCTTAGCTGTGTGACCCTGGGCAAGTCACTTAACCCCAATTGCCTCAGCCAAAAAAAAAAAAATAGAGGGGGAAGGAGATAAGCATTCATAATGACCACTATGTGCTAGGAACTGTATTAAGTATTTTTTTCTTCTTCCTTTTTTTTTTTTTACAAGTATTATCTCATTTGATCTTCATAATACCTCTTCAAAGTAGATTATGTTATTATCCCCATTTTCCAGTTGCACAAACGGAGGCAGGCAACAATTAAGATACTGGCCAAGGATTACACAGCTAATGAGACTCTGAAGCCACATGTCACCATTGTTAGGTCATCCTAACTCCAGGCTTAGTGCTCTATTCACTATACCACCTAACTGCCTGGAAATGTTGAGGTAAACAAGTGAAAAGAATATGGGAAAATATCTCTTATTCGATAGGGGGAGGAGGTTGGAGGAAGAACAGAGCTTTTTTTTTAGAACTTCCCTCAGATCCTGAAGAGGTAACTACATCTGGTGTTTTGGCCCAAAGCTTCCTTTCTGAATAGGGGCTGTTACTAATATCTTTTGTTTTAGCTGAAGTCCTGGGTAGGACTGGGGAGGTTGACACCCCTTGTTGTTGCTCAGCTCTTAAAGGCTCCCTTCCTTCTTCTCTATCTTTTTCAGATTATATTTGTCACTTTTTAGAATTCCTAAATATGTCACATAAATAGCTTTCAGTTGCTGAAAGGGAATTTTTGTCCCTCTGAACTACAGATCCCATGATGTTGGTCAGTTCTCTTTCTTTTTCTTTTTTCTTTTCTTTTCTTTCTTTCTTTTTTTTTCTTTTGCTGAGGCAATTGAGTCACACAGCCAGGAAGTGTTAAGTGTCTGAGACCAGATTTGAACTCCTGCTTCAGGGCTGGTGCTTTATCCACTACACCAACTAGCTACCCCTCATATTTTTCTTTAGAAAGGAAAAAGGCATCAAAGAGGGATGGCAATTGACCAAAGAGGGCCTTGAATGCCAAGCAGATGAAATTGTATTTTTTTGCTATGGCTTCCCTAGCCTGGACTACCCTCCCTCTGTCCCACTGCCCATTCAAGGCTAAATGAGGAAAATAGATTTGTGGGTTAGGACCCTCCTGTTTTGTTCTCATTTAGCCTGTTACTTGTTTCTTCCTTGGGTATATGAGAAATGTGTCCACTGACAGATAAGTCAGACCCTTGCGTGACTAATTGAAACCCCTTTATGTTGCTGGCAGCCTTCCACATATTTGAGCTCAACCTAAGCCGAGAGTGTGGGCTGCTCTGGTGTTTGGTGACTTGCGCTATTATATACTGCCGCTTAAAATGTTCAGTCATCAGCTCCTTAAATATCTCACTGTTCTGTAAACTGAACCTCCCTGCCCTGGCTGAGCTGGCATTTGGACACCCAGAGGAATAATGCATTGGCAAGGGAGCTCTTTTTAATATGGCTCCTGTTGGCTTTGAGGCTCCCTGGCTACTCGGAGGATGGTTTAAAATATACTTCCACAGGCACACATATAGAACCATGGAGATGTCCATTCAGATTTACACGTGCATATTCATGTACCTGGCCTTACAGGCTCATCTAGACCTGCCACAATCAGGTCATCACCTTGCCTTCCCAAATTTATCTCCTACAATATTCACATTTCATGATTCAGCAACACTGGATTGCAGTCAATCAGCCAGCATTTATTAAGCTCCTATGTACTGGGCCCAATGCTAAAGGCTGGAAATTCAAAGAAAGGCAAAAAATGTTCCTGCCCTCAAGGAACTCAGCCTAATGGAAGAGGCTATGATCAAACAAGACATATACTAAATAAATTTCAGATAATCAAAAAGGAAAAGCACCAGCATTAAGGGAGTTGGAGAAAAGCTTCTTTCAGATGAGATTTTAGCAGAGATGTAAAGCCAGCCTTTGTTCCTACTATGTCTAGGCTGGAAATTGTACTACCCTTCTTTAGCAGGGGATTCTTTCCCCGACTCCAATACCTCCTCCTCCGAGAAGCCTTCAAGAAGCAGCATTCCCTTTTCCAGCTCATGTGGCCCTTTTTTCTCTACCTCTATAATGTCATTTATCTAGTACCATTAGGATTAATAGTTCATAGGATCAAAGTTTTAGTGACCTCAGTGACCATCATATACAACTTCCTTATTTTATTCAAATGGAGAAACTGAGACCTTTGTCTTTTGTCCTCCCATCCCATAGTTAAGTACACTTCAAACTCAGGTCTTGCTGAATCCAAGCTCAATGCCCTATCCATCACCCCCATCTGGTTATCTATGATAATGTCTTGTTCTCCCCTCTATCTCCCCCCAGTCTGTAAGTTGTATGAAGGACAGGGACGCCATCTTATCTATATTGTATTTTTTTCTGTTCCCATGACACTATAGGCCTTTAATAAATGTTTGTTGACTTGGAATTTGGAAATCATTTGTCAGTCAGAAAGCATTTATTGATGGATAGAGAGCCAGATCTGGAGTCTGAAAGCTTCATCTCCCTAAGTTCAAATCCTTCTTCAGACATTAACTGGTCCTATAACTGGGATTGTCACTTAACTCTGCTTGCCTCAGTTTCCTCATCTGTCAAGTGAGCTGGCGAAAGAAATGGCAAAACATTCCAGTATCTCTGAAAAAAAGAAAGGGGGAATCATGAAGACTCAGATAAGACTGAAAAATGACTGAACCACAACAGGTGTCCGGCATAGTGCTAAGCCCTGGGAATTCAAAAAGAAGCAAAAGCATTTTCTGCCCTCAGGAAGCTCACATTTCAATGAGGGAGGGAATATGTAAATAAATAAAAACATCCAAGATACAGCCAGAGAAAGTGGAGATTAATCTGAGAATAAACGGAGTATTGAAGGAAGCTAGGAAAAGCAAGAGACCAAGGCAAGGGGACATTTGTGGCAGAAAGGTCACTAGTACTAGCTAGCTAGAGCATGTCCTTCCTTTCTGACAGATTACTCTTTTCTAGATCCCAGTTTTCTCTTATATAGAATTAGAGGGTCAGAGAGTTGTTGGGGTTACAATGCCATGGGTTATATGTCATAATGTTATCTTGTGAAAGCTGCTTCACCTGAGGCCATGGACTTGCTTTTAAATTTTATTTTTTTTTCAAAATACATTGCAAAGATAATTTTCAACATTCACTTTTGCAAAATTTTATGTTCCAAATTTTTCTCCCTCCCTTCTTTTCACCCCTTTCCCTTAAGAAGACAAGCAATCCAATATATGTTAAATATGTGCAATTCTTTTATATATATTTCCACATTTATTATGCTGCACAAGAAAGATCAGATTAAAAAGGGAAAAAAAGGAGAAAGGAGAAAAAGCAATTAGCAACAACAAAAAAAGTGAAAATACTATGTTGTGATCCACATTCAATCACCACTTGGACTTGCTTGTTTGTTTGTTTATTTATTTATCTATTTGTTTGTTTTTTGCTTAGATGATTGGGGTTAAGTGACTTGCCCAGAGTCACACAACTAGGAAGTGTTAAGTGTCAGAGGCCAAATTTGAACTCAGGTCCTCCTGACTTTAGGGCTGGTGCTTTATCCACTGCACCACCTAGCTACCCCTGGACTTGCTTTAAAATATATATATATATTTTGCTAACACTATTTTATTATAGTTGTTCACTTTTGTAATCCACATGCATTTTATTTTATGAATTTAATAATATTCTGAAAAGAACCAGACTGCCAGAGGAATACATGACCCCAAAGTGTAAGATCCATGGATCTAGTGCATAGAACAGTGTCTTGGAGTTAGGAATTCCCCAACTCACATGCCACCTCTGACACTTATGAGCTGTATGCCCTGAGGAAGTTAAATAACTCCTCTGTGCCTTGGTTCCTGATCTCCCAAATGTGAGACCTAAATGGCCTGGAAGGTCCCTTTTAGCTTAAAATCCTTCTTTAAATGGCTTCTAAGAGTCTTTTTCTGAGTCTAAATGCTATGAAGGATTCCAGGCTATAGTGTCCTGGCTTCTCATTTTAACCCATTTTCTCTTGACTCACCTTCCCTTAGAAAGAAAAGCAAATTAGGGATGAATGAGGTTTTGTAGGCTTCCCATTTCCCTTCTACCAGTGCCTTTTATCCACCCCTTAATGACCTAGCTAGGCTTGCCTTTCCAGTCCCTACACGCTACCAGACCACCTTCGATCTGAAGATTCCATCCCCGTTTTGGTACTGTGACTCACACTGCATTCTTGTCTCCTGCCTAACGCAGTGGGCACGGAGGCATGTTTGGTATTATCACTGGCGGCTTCGTGCCAGTGCTATGTTTAACTCAAGCTCTTTTCCAAAAAACAAAGCCCTTGACTACGTGTGTATGTGTGTAGATGTGTAGGTGTATGTGTGTATTATGTGTGTGTGTGTGTGTATGTGTATTGAAAGGATTGTGGGAATTGACTCAATGCTGGAGCTAGCTCAATTCCCTTTCTATTCAATTATGGGTCTAATCCAATTTCTGTCTTGTGAGAAAACTTTTATTCAATTATGGGAATTGTGAGAAAACTTTATTGCATTATTTGAACCTAGCCCTGAGTGGCTGGGAGGCTGGACCACCTCTACTTGTTGCTTAGAGACCCCTAACTAAGGTGTCTAGGTTATGGTGACCAGAAACCCACTCAGATCCCAAGATGAAGGAGTTTTCTCACAATCACACATCTCAAGCAGCTTGTTTGCCTTATCTGAAAATCGATCCTGCGATGGTCAATCAGTTATTATTTCTGTGTTCCTTTGATTGAGTGCAGACACTGGGGGGAGAAGGGGAGTAATATCTCTTTTTCTGATTTCAGGGATGTGCACCTGTTCACTCTCCCCCTCCCAGCTCGGAAAGTCCCTATCTTTTCTCCAACTGGAAATCAGATTACCAAATTTTAGATGCTGGTTTATATTCAGTTAATTATTTTCTTTTAATTACTTGATCTTATTTGATTGCTTTTAATATGTAAAAATCTATCTATATTCAGGTCTTTGGATTAACTTGGAAGTCCAATGACCTGTTTTTATGACATTTTTGTTAATAAATTATATGGCTCAGCTTGAGTATCCATAGTTATTAATTATCCACCACAGTATGTCGGTATGTGAGATAGAAATTGGTGTGCATATGTTTATAGATATGTATGTGCACATGTTTATGTATATATGTATTTATGTATCTAGGTATGAATATGTGTTTATGTGTGTATAGGTGCATGTATGCATGTAGGTATATATTGTATAGATGTGTATCTGTATATTGTGTTTGTGTGTATAAGTATGTGCAAATTTGAGTATGTATGTAGGTGTGCATCTGTGTATTGTGTAGGTATATATGTAGATGTATATGTGTACATGCATTGTTTAGATATGCATGTACATGTATGTGCTTATATGCAGGTATACATGTGTTTCATATAGACCTACATGTGTGTACATACATGTGTGTAAGTGATATGTGTATATGTGCATGCATAAATAAAGGCATTGTGTGTGCTCATCATGCATGTGTTTACATATTATGGGTATATATTTTATATAGGTATGTATGTGTATAGATATGTGTATATTAATATAGACATATGTAACAGGGTGATTTCTGACATGTATGTGTATATGCACATGTATGTGTGTGCATGTGTGTGTGTATGTGTACATGTGGGTGTGTGTATGTAGGTTTTAATTCTTCTTAAAACTCCTTAAGCAGCAGAACCAGGGTGATGGGCAAGACCAGTGGTAGGGCCCTACCCCAGACTGGAGGAAGCTCAGAATGCCCATCCTAGCCCTTCCCATTGTATACTGTGGGACCCTGGCAAAGTCAGTCTGCAGTAGAGATTAATGATCCTTCATATAGGATTCTCTCTGATGATGGGCAAATCATAGAAAGACAGAAGATGATGACTTTCCACTAGAGCTCTAGAATGATGTCACTTCAGCCCCATCTCCCCCTGCACCGATTGCAGAATCCCTGCATTCATCCCGCTGCTTAGCTGGGGTGATGAGTAATTCCTACAAACCAGAGGACCTGTTTTACATAAATATCTTCATTCTTTCTCACACGCCATTTGCCTGGGATGCCTTCCTGCTTCCCTTTTCACTTTTTAGTTTTGTATTTCTTTCAATGTTCAGTTCAAAATCTACTTCTGCTGGGAAGCCTTCCTTGACTCCCTTACCCTTTTAGAAACTTCTCCTTCCTCTACACCCAAGAAGCACTCAAGTTACAGAGTATAGTTGTAATGTGGAATGCTCTATGTCATTTTTAATATCTATATCATGTCTCTTCAGGTTGCTTGTGATTAGTCAGTCAACAAATATTCATTAAGCAGTTGCTATGTGCCAGGCAGTACGCTAAGTGCTAAGGTTACAAAGAAAGGCAAAAGACAAGCAAGGAACTTACAATCCATTGGGGAGATGTCATTATGTACAAAGAAGGTAGAGAAGGGATAAATGTGACGTAATCCAAAGGAGAAAGACACAAGCATTACGGAAGATTTGGACTGATCTTAGAAGAAGTTGAATTTTTAGTTGAGAACTGAAGGAAGCCAGAGAAACCAGTGGTTGGAGCTGAGGAGGGAGACTCTCCAAGCATGGGGAATAGCCAGAGAAAATGCCCTGAGTTGAGAGATGGGGATCTGGTTTGTGAGATGAGCAGGAAGAGGGGAGCACTGTCACTGGATCAGAAGGAGGTCTAAGACTGGAAAGGTAGGACAGGGCTTATTAGTATTTCCTTAGATCTTATTAGTACTTAATTTAATTTTAGCTTTTTAGTATTTAATCTTATTAGTAATTTAGGAAGGGCTTTGATTCCCAGAGTATTTTGTATTTGACTCTAGAGGAGATAGGGAGCCACTGGAGTTTATTGAGTATGTGCTTTAGGAAAATTGCCTTAGTAACTGTAGAGTGAATTGACATACCTTAAATATAGATTGTGAATGTATGGCTTCACTGTAGGATGATGAGGAAACTGTTGGAATCAGGATACCCAGACTCAAATCCTAGTTTTCTGTTACTGTCCCTTGGACAACTCATTTACATTCTATACCCCTTTCCTGAACTGTAAAATGAGGGAGTTGGATATTTAGAAGGCTTCTTCTCTCTTCAAATCATGGGTCTGTAGATTTTTTTTTTGGCAATTGGGGTTAAGTGACTTACTCAGTGTTACCCAGTTAGGAAGTGGTAATTGTCTGAGACCAGATTTGAACTCGGATCCTCCTGACTTCATGGCTGGTGCTCTATCCACTGTACCACCTAGCTGGCCCAAGCCTGTGGATTTCTAAAGTCCCTTCCATCTATACATATGTGATTCTAAGTGATGATATAATAAATATACCATCCAGCAGAAATTACAGCTTCATTTAGATTCATCAAACTTTTATTTGTCTATTTTGAGCTGGCACTGTCCTAAATTAGGAGCAGGAATATAGATGAAACATAGTATTTTTACTCTGTACACTATATATAAGTACTATGTGTGTGTATATATATATATATATATATATATATATATATATATATTATACATATATAGTATTCCTGTCTTCACAGAGCTTACTGTCTAGTAAGAAGAAAAGACTAAAATCTAGTAAATATAACCCACAGTCTTACTGTATATAATAAATTTTTAGAGGGATATGGGACAATGTGTTCTGAGAGGTCTAAGAGAGAACGATTGTTAGCAGTGGTGGGTGGGGTGAAATCAAGGATCCTTTATGGAGGAAGGAGAATTCAGGATGAACCCTAGAGCTGGTGAATTGGCAGGAAGACCAGAATTCCAGGTTTAGGAAGTAGTGTGACCAAAGTATGAAAGTGGGAGGTTGCGCTTAGTGGACAGAATTTAAGTCATTGGCCCACATGAGCTGTTGCTGTTGCTTTGTTGATTAATTGTGCATATTCATGACCCCATTTTGGGTTTTCTTGACAGAGACATTAAAGTGCTTTGCCATTCCTTCTCCAGCTCATTTTACAGGTGAGCAAACTGAGGGGTTGCCCAGGGGTTACACAGCTTGTGTCTAAGGCTGGATCTGGATTCAGGTCTTCCTAACTCCCAAATTGGGCATTCTACCCACTTTGCCAGAGGGATGTAGTCTGAGAAAAGATAAGGGAGGGGAAGATAGTCTAGGTTTGTAGAGAGCCTTGAATGCCAGGCTGCTGTTTGGATTTTACCTAGTAAAGCAGTGGGAAAAGCTAAAGATTTTTTTTTTGAGCAGAAAAGTGTCATCATCAAATCTATGAATAAGAAATATGATCCTGACAGTGTTATAAAGAATAAATTGGAGAGAGGAGAAAGTGGAAGTGGGCAGATCTGTGAGGATGCTATTGTAGTAGTTTAGGTGAAAGTAATGAGATTCTTCAATAGAGTGACTTCAGGGAACAGAGAGAAGGGGAGCGATTAGCAGAATGTGGTGGAGGTGGAATTGATGGGACTTGGTAATTGAGCCTGAGAAGTGAGGGAAAGAGAAAAGTAAAAAATAACTCTCAAGCTTTTGAATATAGGTGATTGGGTAAAAAATGGTGCTGCGGACAAGGAGAGTAAAGCCCACACAAGGGGGTGAGGGAGAGGGAGGTTTGGGGATAGATAGATAAGAAATTCAATTTGGGGGTGATGGGACATCCAGATTAGGATAGTTCATAGGCAATTGGAGATACAGACCCAGAGCCCAAACACAGTAGCTGTCTGACTCCTTGAGACTCCATTAGGGTTTTCTTGGGAAAGATATTGAAGTGGTTTGCCATTTCCTTCTCCACCTTAATTTACAGATAGGGAAACTGAGGCAAACAGTTAAGTGACTTGCCCGGCATCCGTAGCTCTTAATGTTTGAGGCCACATTTGAATTCATGTCTTCAGATCCTGAAGCCAGGTCTGGAGTCCTGGCTCTTTATCTAATGCACCACCTAGGTATCCCTACAGTAGACGTTGCTAGATGGAAATACTAATAATCTTTAGGAAGTGGAGGGCAAAAGGGGGTGAAAAGTGAGATTCTATTAAGGAGAAATGTTCTTTGATGTGCTTCCTTTTTCTTATAATTTTCTTTAAAAAGTTGTTTATTTCCTCTTGAAAATTTTCTGAAGATTATAGTAGAACCCTGAAAAATTTGGTTCTATTCAAATCACAAGTCTAGACATATATGTGTATGTATATATATATATATCTATGTATGTATATGCGTGTGTGTATGTATGTATATTTATATCTATCTGTGTATATGTATATATACATATATGTCCATATATGTATTATTTAAATATATTCACATGCATACATATATTTATACATATTTAAACAATAATAATAATAGCTAGCATTTACATGACATTTTAAAGTTTGCAAAGCATCTTACAAATATTATCTAATTTGATCTTCACAATAACCCTGGGAGAAAGATGTTGTTGTTGTTGTTGTTATTATGCCCATTTTACAGATGAGGAAGACTGAAAAAGAGGTAATGATTTGCCCAGAGTCACTCAGCTAGTAAGTATCAGAGGCAGAGTTTGAATTGATATCACCTTAAACTTTATCCATTCTGCCCCCATTGTAATATGTAGATATTTCTGACATATATTTAGGAAGGAGGAAGGAGAGAAAAGAAAGAAGAGAGGGAGAAGAAAAGAGGGAAAGGAAGAAAGGAAAAGGGAGAGGAAGAGAAAGGAAATGGAGGGGAGGAGACGGTGGTGGGGGGAAGGAGGAAAGAAAAAAGATAGGAGAGAATCAGAGTATTAGAGCTGCCATGGTCTTTAGAACATAGATTAGAACTAGATATAAGATATTAAAATTTAGAATATTAAAAAGCATAGCATACAAATGATTGAAACTGAAAGGGCTATTTGAAGTCATCCAGTGCCATTTTCTTACTTCCCAGGTGAAGATTGATATCACCTATTTAAGAGATGAATGCTTTCCTTGGCCCAAGCAATTGCTACCTTAGTACCCAATCTACTTAGCGGAAAAGGAGAAGGAGAGAGTGTCAGATTCTGCCCTCCCCCCCCAAAGGTTTAACTTCACAATAGGATTTGTTGGCTGTGACTAGCAGCCTACTATGGGCATGATGTCCAAAAATGGGTTTTATGGAGAAGTTAAAGCGTTTTTACCCTTCTGCCCTAACATAAAAGCTGCCACATCATTAAATAAAGGCTTCAAGGGAGGACTCGAACACATAAAACCCTGACCCTGGGAGACAAGTGAATTTGCAGCTTGGCCACCTTCTCCAGAGATGCTGTTACTGAGCCGATGTCTCTGGAGTAGGAGTTGGTGAGATGCTTTTTTTTCCATAGTCAGACCCTGCAGATTTTCTCATCTAGGGTCTCTCATAAGCAACGTGCATAATTTGAGAAGGTGAACAATCTATGGCCACCAACAAAGTCCTGGGGGCTGGTGGATGGTCTGAGGGTTGTCAAAGTGGAATAATTTGTTTTTGGTGGCCCAGATAATCTCATGGGTTGGATTTAACCCAGAAACTTAAATCTGAGTTCAGGTTTTCTATTCACTGTTCCATCCTGTTTCCTTAAAACTTATTATTCTCCAACTTGCATTATATTTATCTGGGTCCCTGTGTTATCATCACTATTAAAGCATAAGCTCCTCAAGGGCAAGGATTATATTTTCCTTCTTACTCAATCATCCTAATTATGTAGAATAATGCTTTACACATATTTATTGAGTGAATGAACAAATGAATGAATACATCTCTTATATGGGGACATATATACATACCAACACATATATGTGTGTGTATGTGTGTGTGTATGTGTGTATATTCTATAACAGACTACCAAAAGGTTTCATAACACAAAAAAAGCTGTTGTTATTGTTGTTGTTCAGTTGTTTTTCAATCATGTCTCTTTGTGACCCCGTTTGGCGTCTTCTTGGCAAAGATAGTGGAATAGTTTGTTATTTTCTTCTCCAGCTCATTTTTACTGATGAGAAAACTAAGGCAAACAGAATTAAGTGTCCAGTGTGCATTTACCAGGAAGAAGTGAGACTTGAACTGGATCTTTAAAGAGTATGGAAGCTTTGGTTAGGCGAGATGAAAAAGAAATCATTTCAGATCCACAGTGTCCAAAAATAACATACCCACACTGCTAGAGATGGAACCTGGTGCCCTGAAATATTGACCTTCTTATTTTTTGAAGCCTCTGTCCAAAGGTTGAAATTCTGGCCCTCTTGGAACCAAGACCCTGGCACTGATGTCCACCGCAGGTTTTTCCCAGCTCTCCCCAGAATAGCTGAAAGTATCCTCTTCTAAGTTCCTCTAGAAAATATAAGTAACAGCATCTTTATCTCAGCCAATTCATCCTAGGCAACCAGCCAGAGACACCGAGAGGTAATGAAAGGGGTGACTTGAGGAGACAGCCAGTAATGAGCAGAGGGCACGAGATGGGCCTGTCTTTAAGTGAACTCCTTGCCCACTGAACAGAGAGGCCCCAAATCAAGGGGCCTTTAGTATTATAGCCATGGCACAAGAAAGCTGGGAAATTCCCCTCCTTTACAGATCATAGATTTTTAGGACTGAGAGGAATACTACAGGTCATTTAGTCTGCCTCCTCCATTTTATAGATGGGGAAACAGAGTCCTAGAGAAATTAAATAACCAAAATTCTCATTCCATCCCCTATTCTCTTTCCACTAGATCCTGCCATCTCCCTGGGGCCTAGACTGAGGAACAAATTTGGCCAAGCTCACCCAGCCAAGGAATGGCAAGGGTGGGATTTGAACCCAAGTTTTTTAGCTTCTGCTCTAATGGCTTTTCCACTATTGTAAAAACTCATATTTCTATAGCACTTTGTAGTTTAGAAAGTGCTTTTCTCCTAGTAACCCTCTGAAGTGATACAAGTGGACAGAATAGTCACAGAATCTGGACCTTTCCTTTCCTGTGACATTTTGGGCAAGCTGTTGACACTCTTAACTGCATTCTCCCTCAGCCCCTCCAACCCCCTTCTTCAACTGGACAAGTCCTCTTGAATCTGCCATCTTTAGGAAGGGCAAGTACTAGCCATTCTTCATTCTTTCCTTGTCTCTCCTTCTACTTTTCAGCTCCCTTTTATATCCTATTTTCCTTATTAGAATATAAGGTCCTTGGAGGCAGGAGCTATCATTTTTTTATCTGGATTTTTGCCTCCAAAAGTATCTGGCACAAAGTAAGTACTTTGACTCATCAATCTCTCTGAGCCTCAATTTCCTTGCTTATACAATGGAAGGATTTCATCAGCTGGTTTTCAAGGTGCTCTTTTTTTTTTTAAGAATGCAGGAAAGATTTATTTTACATTCTTGCAAGAATGGGTGTCTCCATACGTAGCCAACCCAAGGTCCTTTCCAGTTTATATCAATGTTTTAAGTCCTGGCTTGATGGCTAAATAAGCTATGTGACCTTGGATGGGACTCCTAAGCTCTGTAGGTATCAGTATCTTATTTGTAAAATCAAGTAATTGAACTAATGATCTCTGAGGGCCCTTTTAGTCTTCAATCCTGTGATTTCAGAAATGGGGTGTAAACTTTATTACCCTCATTTTATTTGTGAGGGAATTAAGGTTCAGAGAGGTTCAGTGGCCTCTCCAGGCTCACACAGCTAGGAGGCATCAGGGGACGAAGGCACCTCCCCTCTGTGCTCTGCCCCCTGCCTTGCCAGGCAACCTTGAGAAAGTTAGTTAAAACTCCGAGTTTTCCTCATTAGCGAAGCAGAGGAGGTCTGGCCCAATGCTTGACAAGCAGAAGACCTTGGAAACCAAATGATGAATTCAAGACTGCAGCTGCTGTTTAAGATGAGGAAAGGGAATCGCTCATGCTGTCAATCGAAGGCCATTCCAAGGTTCTTGTCTCTCCCCTCTATGGAGAGACAAAGCCTTCCTTCCACCAGCTCAGGGCACAGGTCTGCAAGAAAAAAATCAAGAAAGCTTCTAGTTTTCCACAGTAACATTCAGACTTCAGGTCTCCCAGAGGACAAGCTAATGAGTTGGATTTTAGTAATAGAGAGTATAAAAGGCACTTGGCTAGCTTGAGGAGCTCTGCAGTAATTCCACCATACTCCTGGATCTTAGCTTGCCTATTACTGAGAAAAAGGGATGACGAGAGTTTTCACCTTTCTCTTTTTTCTTCCTTCCTTCCTTTTTTTCTTTATTTGAAAGAGATTTCTTGAAACTAGGCAACAGGGAAATGTCACTGTTATCTCTGTTGAAAGATGAAGGAGCACACAGGTGTGAATAGAAAGGAAAAAAGCTAATTTTTAAATAAGCAGGCCCGGATTCAGTTATCCTAATGTGTGTTTCCCAAAAAAAGTAGTCATCATGGAGGATTATTATAATGATAGATCACATGTTTTAAGTGATATGGTGTATTAGGATCCTGAAGTGGAAATATCCTGCATTTAGTCCAAGGGTCGTATCCTGGGATTCACAAACTTGATTTTTAAAAACATTTCAGTAACTATATTTCAACCAAATAGGTTTCCTTTGTAATCCTATGAATTTGATTTTGTATATTTAAAATCATGATTATGATTAGGGGTCCATAAGAATCAATAGATTGTTGCTAAATTGATTCGGATCTAAAGAAGGGTTAAGAATCCCTATTCTTGTTCTAACCCTCTCATATATAAGAAGAAAGGATTGGTTGATTCTTCATTTCTAAATAAAAGGACTGATGTTTAGAGTTGGGTCAAAATCTGGCCAAAGTGACCCACTGGTAAGTTAGCTGAGCCAGAATTCTAACCCACGTCCTGCATCTCCAGACCTGATGCTCTTTCCAGGACACCTTGGTGTTTGGAAATATCCAGAACTCATCTGGAGCTACATCTGCTGTATATGGTGGATGATCAAGTTGGGTGGTAGCATTTTTAATGAGCTGTGACAGTAAATAACGAGGCTGGTTTCCCTGCATGGCTCATAAACTGTCTCTGAAGGCCCTTCTCAAAGAGAAAGGAATCCAGGACTCTGCTGAACCACAGAAGCCTGGCCAGGATGATGGCAGCCTCCCAGGGTCTTTGCATTAAAAGAAGGAAGGATTCCTCTGGATATAGAAGCTCTGATAGGTTTAACAAATTGATCCCATTACTTCATCCTCACATAACTCACTGAGCAGTGAGGGGGCACCATAGTGCTTAGCGTGCCAGGCCTGGAGTCTGGAAGACTCACCATCCTGAGCCAAAATCTAGCCTTAGATGCTTCCTACCTGTGTGAACCTAGTCAAGTCAGTTTACCTCATTTGCCTCAGTTTTCTCATCTGTCAAATGAGCTGGAGAAGGAAATGGCAAATTGGGTCCAGTATCCTTCCCAAGAAAACCCTAAATGGAATCACAAAGAAACAGCTCTCTGAGAGTGAATTTTAACTGTCTGTGGTAAATAGGATCTACCATTGCATAACCCATAGCCTCCCAGAAATGGTTGTGGAATAAATTTGTCAGAACTTTTTGTAATATTGATCATCTTTTTCGTTTATTTTGTTTTAAAAAAATCCCTTCTTTTATCTCCCTCCTCCTAGATGTCTCATAGATGGGGAATTCCTAATCATTTCTGAATCTTGGGACTTTTTTGGTTACTTGGAAAAGCCTATAGTCAGACCTTTTCTTGAAGTAATGTTCCTAAATACATAAAAGAAAACATTTGTTAAGCTATTTTGGTCATCTCTGACTCTCTGACCCATTTGGGTTTTGTTTTGTTTTGTTTTGATTTTTGGCAAAGAGACTGGAGTAATTTGCCATTTCCTTCTCCAATTCTGTTTACAGATGAGGAAACTGAGGTAAACACAGTTAAGTGACTTGCCCAGAGTCACACAGCTAGTAAGGGTCTGATTTGAATGCAGTCCTCCTGACTCCAGGGGCAGTTCTGTAACCATTATGTCACCCAAAACAAAACATGGAGGATTTCAAAGGAAACTAAAATTAAAATACAGTATTCAAAATGCATTTGTTCAAAACCAAGGTCATAAAAATTAAAATTAAATTGAAAGGGAAAAAACCAAGCCACAAATGGCTAAACACATTGTGGTACATGAATGAAATGGATTGTTACAGTGCTAAAAGAAATAATGAATACGATGAAAAGCATGGAAAGATTTATATGAACTGATGGAGAGTAAAGTACACCGAGCCAAGAAAACAACACATACAATGATTATACCAATGTAAACAGCTACAAAACATATGGTGAAGTAGAAAGATGTAAGATACGCTCTTACATCATCCCCTAACCATTTTTGTATTTCATTTGAGAGTCAAAGGATTTAGGAAGTAAGCATTTATAAAATGCCTACTATGTACCAGGAACCATGCTAATTTTTTTCCCACAAATATTATCTCAGATCTGCCTCTGACACTTACTTTCATGGGAATTTGGATAAGATTTTATCCAACATTTGTCCAATTTTATCGACTTCTTCATTGGTGAGAGCTCTTCTCACTCAAAGTAGATAAACCCATGACTTATTTTGTTTGTTCCTGGATGGCAGAATGAGAAACAGTGGTTACAAGTGATGGAATGGCTGATCTAAAGGGAAAAACATCTAAACTAAAAGTGGAACTGATGTCTTTAGAAGTAGTGAGTTCTTCATCACCTGAGGTCTTCAAACAGAGGTAAGATGATGACAAAAGATGATGAAGAAGTGATTCCAATTCAGGTCAAAGTTGGAATAGGTGACCTCAGAGGTCCCTCCCAACTCTTAAATAAGCCTTTCTAATTCTCTGAACATTTCTAACATCCTTACTCCATTCCTTGAGATAATTGGAGATGCTCTAGGATGTCATAAAACTTGGACTTAGAAATCACAGCTTTATGAAATAGATGTATTCATGAAAAGTTGGCTGTGATGGAAATTTCAATAAATCTAATATTTTTCACTGACTTCCATTAGAAAACTGTAGATGAGTTCCTAAAGACATTTTGCCTGCAGATGTAATCATGCAGCAAAACTTTCAGAAGCATATATTTAACAGGGGAAAAAATACGTTTTTTAAAGAAATCACACAATTGCTGAGAAAGCTTCCTTAGGGGAAATACTTGGAAAATGGCATATTTCGGTTAATTGAATTTCTAGTTATAAAGGTTATAAATAAAACTATTTTGAAAAAAAAATTTTAGTAGGTTAGAGAGAATGTAATCTTTTTTAAAAATGGTCATTGTGCAAGCAGGGCCTAAAAATTAGAGGTTTTTTCACTCTTCCTGCTACCTGGGTACCCTTTCCCATCCTTTCATATCCAATTCCTATAGATCCTTCAAGGTCAAATTTAAATACCACCTCTTTCATGAAGCCTTCACTGATCTCCATCCTTCTACCTTCCTATCCAGCTCCTATGTACCTTTTTGTTGTTGTTGTTGTTGTTTTGTTTTGTTTTGTTTTGTTTTCATGAAACCTAGAATGAACTGCCTTTTAGTTATTTGGTTATCTGCCTTATTTCTCTTACTAGATTTTAAACTTCTTGAGGACAGGGACTACTATATCTTATTCTCTATAGCTCCTCCTCCAACCAAGTCCCACGGCTTTGCTTCTAGTGGAGCTCAGTAAATGTTGGCTGAATTGAATTAATTTCACTTTATGAGATGGTAGAAGTTTATTAATTGTTAATTGTCATCCTAGTTCATATCCTTATCACCTTTTGCTCGGCCTGTTTGGGTCTTTTTGCATCAAATTTCTCACAATTAAATGAATTTTCTAAATCACAGATCTAAATACTTAACTCCTCCATAAACTGTTGTTGCTATTGTTTAGTCACTTTTGACTCTTTAGGACCTCTTTTGGGGGGGGTTTTCTTGTCAAAGATACTGGGGTAGTTTGCCATCTCCTTCTCCAGAATGTTTTCCAGATGAGGAAACTGAGGCAATTGGGGTTAAATCACTTGCCCAGAGTCATATAGCTAAAAAGTGTCAAAGGCTGGATTTAACTCAGGAATATGAGTCTTTTTGACTCCAGGCCTGAAGCTGTGTCCACTGCACCGAGAGATGAATGTCCCCTGCTCCCCTCCCCAGAGGCTGAGAGTAGGACAAAAATAATTTTTGTTTTGCTGTGTTTTGTTTTGAGGAGGTAATGACGAAGAGGACATTCTGACCACAGGTGTATTTGAACTATGAGAGAGGGCAGTCTGTACCTGTGCTTTATGGGGATTAGGAGGGATAACAGGGACAGGGTGGTTGCTATGGGGGAAAAGCACCTCTCTTTCCTCCACAGTTAGTATACACCTTTAATGTTGTATTCTGGGACAAATCCTCATCTGGAACTGCTCCAGTAGGAGTTGGGGCTTTTCCTGCCCCTTCACTGGCCTGAGGTCATGACTTCTGTGACCAAGTCCCTGCTGTCAGTTTGTCTTCTTGTCATTAGTTTGCCCTTAAATTAAATACAGCAACAGCAGCACAAAAAGCATCCCAGTTATCTAAGGGTTCTGGCTACTTGATTGATTAATCATTTATAGTGATCCTGTAATATTTGTCACATTTTATCGTTAAGATGCAAGTTATAAATAAGAATTTCATTCTCTGGGAGCTGTATATAGCAGAGTTCTAAAGAGAGAACTAAATGACCTTATAAAGAGAGGGTGGTCTTTCCCATTAAATGCTTTTAAAAGCATGACCCTCTAATTATTTTTTTAAAGCCAGGAGTTTATAAACTAAAAGCAACTAGCCAAGTAATGAGCCCCTCCAATAGTTGTGACTTGCTGGTTCCCTGGGACTTAGTTTGGATTTATTCCTTTTTTTCTTAAAAACAAAAGTCCATAAATGTGTCAAGAACTCCTTCCTTTGGCTACAAGTCAAGCAATTGGTGAAGGAGCAAAGAGTGGGGAGGGGGATACATTGCTAAGAGACTAACAAACGCATCAATTGAGTATGAAATGTCCCATACCTCTAGCTTCCATACAGCTTTCCAGTACATCTTCTTGCATATTTTATATATATATATATATATATATATATACATATATATATATATATATAAAATGTATACATATACACACACACACATATTCTTATCTCTTGAGAGTGTGGCCATTGTCATTAGTGTTAAGAAGTATCTACCAATACATTACTATATCTAGTGATACAATATTTCCATTGTTACAGCTACATAATTTTCCTGATTCGGCTTACTTGACTCTGGATTCATTCCTAGAAGCCTTCTTGAGCTTCTCTTCCTTCATATTCATCATCTTATAATATTATATCATATCATATCATGCTATATTATATAATACTAAAATATATTATCATATTATATTATATTATCCATATACTACAATCCATTTAGGCTTCCTCCAATTGATGGGCATCTACATCATTTCTACTTATTTACTATTATGAACAATGCTGCTCTAAATATTTTGGTGTATATAGAACCTGAAATATTTCTGACGGCCCTATTTGGTACAAAGCTCTGTGCTGGATGCTGTCTCTACATTGTTCAAGATGACAAAATAAGAAACACATATAAACTTATATATATTTATGTGTTATATATCTATATATTTCTATGTTATATAAATTATAATATTTCTATATTTATATTTAGATATATGTTATATATTGTTCAAATATTTATGAATATATAAATTATATTTTTGTTTTATATTTAGATATAGGTTAAATGTTTAGATGTTATATATTATTTATATATTTATGCATATAAATTATATTTCTTTTATATTTAGATATATGTATATGTTTATATTAATTTATATATATTTATATACATAGATATACATAAAACAATATAAGATAGCACACAATAATAGGCACAATTAATGTATGCTATAGGCATTCAGAATGTAGAGAGGCTGGAAATAGCCATAACATAAGGGGAAAGGATACTGTTTACAGAGTCAGAATTGGGGTTCAAGCACTACCTCTTAATACTCACTTGCTGTGTAATATTAAGTAAGTCACATAAGCTCCTAGGACTTAGCTTCTTCTTAGGTACAACTGCCCTGTCCTAGTGATTTTATGATAATTTTATCTCCAGAACCAAGAAAGCTCATTGGTAGAAGATGGCATCTGCCTTGAGGAATGATGGGTAAAAATAGATTTTAGACTTCAGAGCCAGTGGGATCTGTAGTGTGTCATGGTCCCCTTTGGAAATCTGGTGAAGTTTACAGAACCCTTCTCAGAATGTTCCTTTTTTAAAAAATTCATATTTGAAACAAATGATAAATTTTAGTTAGAAGTTAGTGAAAATAAAATAGTTTTCCTTCTTCTCCTCCAGAAACTATTAGACCCAATGAAGTCTCCAGATTAAGAACTGCTGATAGGATCCAACTCTCTCTTTTTACAGATTTGGGGAAACGGTACCGAGGAAAGACTATTTCAGGATAAGGGGGTGAGGAAGGAAGAGGAGGAGGAGGGAAGGGGCAAAGGAGGAAGAGCAAAATGACAAAATTACAAAATGACCTGTGTTGAGGTGTTGAGCCACTCTAAGACCAGGAACAGAGGACGCCAGAGATATTCATGGCCCCATAAAATGGCCCTAGGCTGGAACAGACCATTGGACAGCCTCTCATCTTAGGGGCTCTCTTTCAGCCACAGGCCTGCTCTGCTCCAAATGGCACAAGACCTTCCTACCATGGTTACTGGAGTAAACAGAGGAAATGTCTTCAGCCCAGCTAATTGTGTGGAAAATTGGAAAAGAATTGCATGTAACATTGTTGGGAAATGAAGTCTGCCAAGCGAGAGTTATCACGGGGAACAACACAGCCTGAGCCTGCCACGGAGAATCCACCTCTGGGCTCAAGGAGCTCAGCAGCGTGTCAGCTCCTTTTTCCCTTTCTCCAGTCCCCACTCCCACCCCCCTTCCTCACTACTAGAGGTGGAGGACTGGCTGCCAGGAAGCAGGAAGCAAGGTGGTGGGGAGGGGGTGGAGGTGGGAGAGAGGTTAATAACCCAGGCTAGTGGCCAGTCCATTTTTAATATCCAGTCACTTCCTTCCAAAAATCCATAAAGATTAGGAAATGAAATCAATTAGTTCTTTTCTCCTCCCCCTCCTCCTTCCCTTTTTTAATCCTCTTCTCTCAGCCCTCAGACTGGCAAAGGGAAAAGTATATTGAATATGCAATTGGAAAGCCTGGGTTCAAATTCCATCCAGGTTACTGAGTACCCACATCACCTCACCCTCTCGGAACCTTAGTTTCCTCATCTGTAAAAGGAGGGAGGTGAACTTTATGGTCTCTAATATCCTTTTCAACCCTTTCTTATGATCCATCAGTGACTTCAACAGTCGTAGAAAATAAAGATGCCATTTCTTCCCACCTAAGTTCTCCCCAAACTCCATGATTAAGAGCCCCTGCTCTAATCTAGCTCTATCATTTTACAGATTTAGAAGCACAGAAAAGGGGCATTTCAGGAAAAGGGAGGTGAGCTTTTTTCCCACCAAAGAATTTTTCCTTTTTTCTTTTTCTTTTTCTTTCATTATTTTTTCCCCTCAGGCCTTAGCAAAGTGCCAGGCACTTAACAAATGTTAGTTGACTGATTGGTTGACCTTAAAGGAAACTTAGAGGTCATCTACCCCAATGGTAGTTTTTCAAATGAGTAAATTGAAGCCTAAGGATTTGTAAAGTGACATGTTCAGGGTCACATGGCCAGTGTCAGAGGTAGAATTTTAACTCAAATGTTCCAGACTATAAGCCGGCTCCTATATCCCAGCACCTATGAACCATCACTCGCTGAGAGCCAGTCATGCATGCGACTGAAATAGTAACGGAGAAGTGTAGGAGTAGAAGGAGGCAAATGCTGGCAGTCATGCTGTGCCAGGGTATACGCTCAGAGTAGCAGGGGAAAGGCGAAAAAAACAACTGAGACGGTACGGTGACTCATTTTGTATGCATGTGTGTAGGACTGTGAAATACATGTAGACTGATGCAGATGAAGGACCTATCCTAGATCCTAGAACTGACAGAGATGCTAAAGATCATTGAGTCCAAACCCTTCGTGTTACAGAAAGAAAAAAACAATAACCTGAAATGGAAAGTGATTTACCCAAGCTCACACAGAGAAGATGAAACAGATAGAAGTAGTTGAACACAGTTCCTTCTAGGGTGAATCTCATCCCTCTCTTCTGTTTTCCTCTGGTGACGTGCCTCATGGGTCACTTTACTAGAAAGAGAGTCACAGAGAAAGTCCCTGGGTCACAGCAGCAGCCCAAACACCATCAGGAGCATGGATAGGGCTGATCAGCATCACTTCCTGGTTTTTCCACAGGGAAGGACATATGCTAAAAATAGATCAGTTACAAAATTAAAATATTCTAGAAAATACAGGTTTAATTGGCAAGTGGGACAAGGGGGTATGCATCTCATGGGATCTTAGGATTCTTGTACACAAAGTCTTCCGTTTATATTTGGGTGTGGTCCATTCCTTGTAGGGAGAAAAAAAATGTCATAAATAATGGTTAGGTTCCCAGCTAATCCATAAATGCCTTTTTAGTTAGTAATGCAAGTTAGATGGATAAAAGGGGATACCTACTGAGTTCTGCATTATTCCCCTTTGCCCTCCTGGGACCTGACCCTTGCCCTCACCAACTTCCCCCCATCCTCCTGGTCACAAATATGATACTAAACATAAGCATCTTATTGTGAGTCCTGAGGAGGAAAGGTAAGAGAGGGGAAGAAAGAAGAGTGGTGATTGGAGGTGATGAAAGGAGCTGGGCTAGAATGTTGGCTTGTGGAAACTGACTACAGCTGTGCCAAAAAAAAAATGAGAGAGAGGGTGGGAGAGAGGGGGAGAGACGAGAGAGAGAGAGAGAGAGAGAGAGAGAGAGAGAGAGAGAGAGAGAGAGAGAGAGAGAGAGAGAGAGAGAGAGAGAGAAGAGGAAGGAAAAGAGAGAGAAAGAGAGGGAGGGCATGAATAAGGGAGAGACACAGAGAGAGTTTTATGCAGTTTTTTTCATTAAGTTTCTGTCCAAATGGAATTGTAAAAATAAAACCTCCATCCATAGACTGAAGACAATCTTGAATCCACAAGCCTATGATGGGAGGTAGAGCTATATCTTACAAGTCCATAATACTTTAAGGGAATGCTATGGACCTCACTTGGGAGATAGATCTCAGACCCTGGGAGGTCATTCTTATATCCAAGCTTTACAGGGTCATTGCTCAGAAAAGGTGTTATAGATGTTATAGATGCAAATTAATTATGTCAGTGTGATCTACTTTCATCTAAAATAGCATACTCATGATCCCCAAATTTCTGAATGTCAGTGATTAGGATTCACATTCTTATTTCCCAATTTTAAGTCCAGCAATCTTAACAGGTCCAACCCTTGTAAAAGAATAATACCAGCACCCAGATCCCAAGAGTGTTGTGAGGATAAAATGAGATAGTATTTGTAAAACACCTTGCAAACCTTACATAAAGCCTAGCTATCCTCCTCCTCCTCCTCATTATCATCGACCTCCTGACTTCCTTACTTATGTCAGAGGTATATTTCTTTTCAAAGAGAAGCTCTTCACAGGACTGTTGTAAGAATCAAATGAGATAACATTTGCTTAAAAAATAAAGCATTTACAATAATGCTTGGCACTTGCTCATTCCTTTCCATTCAATAAGAGAGTTAGAATTTGATCTTGACAGCTGTTTTCTAGTGCCCCCTGTGGCCTCCTCCCAGCCCTACCATCATCATCTAGATAGCCAGGGTCACCAGGACACATCTTTCTCTCCACACAACTAAAGCCAAAGGTGAAAGTTCTCCCTGAGACAAGCTCAGACTCAGCCCTAGTTTCCCTTTCCAGACTTGTTCTATGCCTATTGCAAGCTGAACTATCAAAGTGGCTATTTCATCTGGTGGGAGTCAGAAGGGATAATAATAAAATTAGCCTTTGAACTCTCCTGTGGTTTTCTGAATGTACAACTCCCTAGAGAAAGGCTGTGTGAATCCACTTTTGTCTGAGAACTTCCCACAAGCTTTCTGCTTGTCCAGAGGTGTTGATGTTATCCTGAAATAACAATAACATGGGCTACCAAAATGCCAGTGAGATGGAGAAAGAAGCACTAGCTTTGATGTCACAGGACTTGAGTTCAAATCTTGCATGTGACTTTGCATGTTCTTTACCTATTGAAAGAAGGGACTCTTTCTTTCTTTCTTTTTTTCTTTCTTTCTTCCTTCCTTCCCTCCTTCTTTCCTTTCTTTCTTTCTTTCTTTCTTCCTTCTGTTAGGATTACTAAGTGAGAACTGAGGTTGTCTGGACAGTGACAAGGTGAGAATTCAGGTTTTCTGGACAATTACAAGGTGAGAACTCAGGTTGACTTGATAGAGGGGGCAAGCTCATTGGCTGGGGTGGTTCTTCCCAGAAGCCCTTGCATTATCCCACGCCCATTCAGAGAAAAACCTCAAATAAAGGAGAAGATCTAAATCAAAAGAAAGGGGGAGATGTTAGGATTACTAAGTGAGAACTGAGGTTGTCTGGATAGTTACAAGGTGAGAACTCAGGTTGACTTGATAAGAGGGGGCAAGCTCATTGGCTGAGGTGGTTCTTCCCAGAAGCCCTTGCATTATCCCACACCCATTCTCTGGGAGGATAAAAAGAGACAGCAATGGGCGCAGACAGCAGATCGGCCTGGAGAAGGATAAGAGCTGGAGGAGATTCAGAGCCAGGATTCAAG
Organism: Sminthopsis crassicaudata; assembly: GCF_048593235.1. Classification (NCBI taxonomy): domain Eukaryota; kingdom Metazoa; phylum Chordata; class Mammalia; order Dasyuromorphia; family Dasyuridae; genus Sminthopsis; species Sminthopsis crassicaudata. The sequence continues at coordinate 55,516,469 of NC_133618.1, read as the reverse complement.
AAGGAAGACTCTGAATTGCATCAGGCCTGACGGGGCTCTCTGCAGGAAGGGAAGTCACTTCTTTGGACAAGAGTTAACAGCAACTGCCTGGAGACAACGGTTCGTTACAGGAAGAAGAATCTGTCGGAGAGATTTGAGTAGAAGACACAGCAGATCTCTTCCCAGAGAATGGGCGTGGGATAATGCAAGGGCTTCTGGGAAGAACCACCCCAGCCAATGAGCTTGCCCCCTCTATCAAGTCAACCTGAGTTCTCACCTTGTAATTGTCCAGAAAACCTGAATTCTCACCTTGTCACTGTCCAGACAACCTCAGTTCTCACTTAGTAATCCTAACACCTTCCTTCCTTCTTTATTTCCTTTCTTTCTTCCTTTCTTTCTTCCTTCCTTCCTTTTTTCTTTCTTTCTTTCTTTCTTTCTTTCTTTCTTTCTTTCTTTCTTTCTTTCTTTCTTTCTTTCTTTCTTTCTTTCTTTCTTTCTTTCTTTCTTTCTTTCTTTCTTTCTTTCTTTCTTTCTGCAATTGGGATTAAATGGCTTGCCTGTCACACAGCTAGGAAGTGTTATGTCTAAGGCAGGATTTGAACTCAAGGCCATGCTCTATACACTACACCATCCAGCTGCCCTAAAGGAAGGGTCTCCAACATAATTTGAAATTGTAATTTGTTGGTTTGTTTTAGTTTTGAACTCCCAGCACCTAGGACAATGCTTTGCACATAGTAGGGCTTAACAGATCCTTGTTTGATTGGAAGGGCTTGGATAAGATGGTCTCTAAAATTCCAGCTCTAAAGCCTCCAATTCTAATTTTGGCCTAAAATGAGGTTGTGAAATTGACTTGTAGCATATGAACCATGACAGCTTGAGATCTCTGCCAGACCCAGGGATGTGTGTGTGTGTGTGTGTGTGTGTGTGTGTGTGTGTGTGTGTGTGTTGGTTTATGCGTGTAAATTTTCTTGCCTTAGTACTTTATGGGAATAAAATGAAATCTTTTCTAATTATGGAGAAATTATAAAATGAAATGCACATTTCTAGCTGAAGGGTAGGGACCAAAATAGACATTTTTGTGTTCCTGAGTGTGCCAATAGCCTTTTCCCTCCCCCAGGTCCTTGTCCCATCTTTTATCCATTTCTCCCTCTTTTCCCCTTTCTCCTTGCCTTCTCTGAACTTACCAAAAGTGATCCCCTTCTACTGAAGTAATAGCACAGTACAGTGTCCATCAAGTGCATTTATTAGATACTTGCTGTGCACAGAACACTAGGTACGGTGGAAGGACACCAGAAAGGTAGATGCCACTTGGCTACATGATGGTATAGAATATGGGGAGTGATGTGAGACAAGGAGTCACCTTGGATGTATGGAGGGGAAAGGCTGAGCAGAGAACATCTCTGGCCCCTTCTGCTATTGCACCAAGTATAATTTCACCCTTGACACTCAGGCAGAATAAAAAAGATAAGAGAAAAATGACAGCTATAGGGTAACTTTCCCATGCCTGTCTTGGCTATCTGAGCAGACCAATGGCCTGTGAGACCTGCTGTCTTGTCATTAATAATGTCCCCTTTCAGAGGTAAGGAAAGGACTACCCAGTGGATTTTACAGTTTCAGTATGTCTGTGACTTCATTCGTGTGGCTGAGCACGTCATCCCCAGAGCTAATAGATTTTAAGATTGCTTGGCCTAAATGCCAGTGGTCTCTAAGAGCCCATTCTTGGTTGATCCGTGTAGACAAACCCCACTATAATTTCCCCCATAGAGGGATCCATCCGGTGTGGCTCCCTCTGGCCATTAGATTACTTTGCAGGTACCAGTGGAGAACATGAGCTAACCATCTGTTATCCTTCACTTTCAAGTCATGACCTGCTCATCTCCCACATGTCTTTGATAATGTATTTTCATTAATAGTAACTTGCAGAAGTCTGCATTCACCGTCTGTGCATTTTTCTATTGCCCTTTGGTTATTTGTGATAGTGCTTAATAAAGGTTTGTTGGATAGATGTATGGATGAATGGATGGATGGTTGGATGGTTGGATGGTCGGATGGATGGATAGATGGATGGATGGATGGATGGATGGATGGATGGATGGATGAATGACTTACCAGCAACACACCTGGCCAGATGTGCAGAAAGACACCTACTTCCTGACCTCTGGCCAGCTATCAGGACAAGGACTGATAACCCTGGTGATCAGATGCTTCCTGCTCCCCCAGCATCATTCAGGATGGTCTGTCTGATTGATATAGCTATCCAAACCTCTTCTCTTTTTCTTTTTACTAAGCTATTTATCTCCATGACATCCAAGGTTTTGTTTCCCCTCAGCACTGAGAACTCTCTAAGGACAAAAACCTCCTTCAATAAATTAGACACAATAAATAGTACAGACAATCCTAGAGGTGGATTTGGATATTTGCATATTCCTTTCAAATATTCCCTGAATATGAAAATAATTAAAGTAGCACAGTGGGGGCCCCACATTTTTTAAATCAAAGAAATGTGAGCTATTGTTTTCAGTGGTTTGTTGTAGCTGGGGCTTTGTTTGGCTTTTTAATTTGCTGTTTATGAGTTGCCTGGAAGGAAACAGAAGGAAAGGAGGGGGGAAATATTGCATAACCATTAGAAATCCAAGCAGAGTCAGAGTCCCATCCTGGAACTGTTTCCTCCTGAGGAATCCTTAGGAATTCTTGCTACACTTTCTGTAGGGTGTCTCTCCAAATTTACATAAATCACAAAAAGAGGGGCTATAGAATGTGGCATTAGAAGGAACCCTCTTTCAACTCTCTCATTTCACAGAAAAGGAAACTGGGGCCCAGAGATAGGAAGGGATTTGCCAGTGATCATGTAGGCATTGAAGTCAAAATTATAGGGAAGGATAATTTCCCTTTATGACATCCAGACCAAGTGTTGATCTAGCTACTGCCTGAAGATCTCTAGTAACAGAGGCCACCCATTGCACAATTTAGATGTTAGTGATTTTTTTTTCTTTAATTAGAGATAAAATCCTTTTCTCTTCAACGTGCACATACTGCTCCTAGTTATAACAGCATAATCCAATTGAACCCGTTAGACTTGTTGGCTTTTTTAAAAAAATTAGCCCTTGTCTGCAGAGAACCCGAGGCATAAAGTTAAAAATTAAGATACAATCCTGGACTTCGAGGAACTTGCCACCAGGAAGTATGGCCAAGCAGAACAAATTACCTCATCCACTTTCATATTCCTCTCACTCAATCAGTCAATCAATCATACACTGATTATGCATCGACAGTGTGCCAGGTACAGTGTGGGATGCTGGGGATACTCTCAAGAAACTCATAGTATAATGCAGAACATAGAAAGTATATACAAAATTATATTTAGCACTAATATGAAGTTTAAAAGTAAGAATATATGCAAAATTATCAAATACAAGGCAGTTAGAGGGGAGGGTATTAAGAGTTGGTGGGGATCAGGGAAGCTTCATACAGAAAAGGGCACATCTATGAGGGACCCTACAAGGTGAACCTAAGGAGTTCATGGGGCCAGGGGGGTAGCCAGTGCCAAGGCAGAGAGATGGAGATGGGAGACAGAGTGTCATGTGTGAGGAACAGAAAGAAAGCCAGATTTGGGGGGGCGGGGATTTCAGAGTAGGGGAGGAGCAATGCCCAATGAGGGTGGCAAGAGAGATTGGGGCCAGAGATCACTGGAAGCCTCTGCAGTTGGTTGAGGCATCAGATAGTGAGAGATGTGTATAATGAAAATTACTGCAGTAGCAGTGAGGAGGAGGGACTGGCCTGGCGAGGGATTTGAAGCAGGGAGACCAATTAGGAGGCTTTTGCCACAGTAAAGGAGAGAAGTGGAAAGGGCCTGATCCACCCTTAAAGCTGAAAGCGATGGGATTTGGAGAAGTGCAGACAAAATACAAAGTAGGCTGGGGTTTCCAGAAGGATCTGTTTTTGTCCTGGAGAGAAGCTCATTGGCTTGGAGCAACAGGAGGTAACTGAGCTCTTGGAAAATGAAATAAAATCATAATAGTTAGGATTTATGTAGTGCTTTAAGGATGACAGAGCACTTTTAAAATATCTTCTTATATTATCCTCACAACAACCTTTAGAGGTATTATTCCTATAGAGGCAGCAAGGGTGGTCTAGTAGATAGAATGCTAGGCCCTGAATCAGGATGACTCGAGTTCAAATCTGGGTTTACTAGCTGCATCCTGTCTGTCTCAGCTTCCTTCCATGCAAAATAATAATAATAAAATTTATAATCATAATAATAATGCTGACCTCCTAGAGTTATGATGAAGATCAAATGAAATAATATTTGTAAAGCACTTACTTGTAAAGTAAGTAGTCACTTAATAAATGCATGTTCTATTCATTTAACAGATGAAGAAACTGAGACAGGCAACAATTAAGTGATTTACTTGGGGACCCAGAGCTAGGAAGTATCTGAAGTTGGATCTAAGGTCTTCCTGCCTCTGCTGCTTTAGCCACAACTATTTCCCAGATCTCCCAAATTTCAATCCAAGATCCTTCTTGTTACATCCCCCATGCTCCGCCCCCCACTATCTCTAGAAGTTCTTATTGTTTGGATTTCCACCACTATTGTCTAGGAATCACTTTCCTTTGGCAAAAGCAGAAGGGAACACATTTCCCAAGCCTCATAATCCTTGATTTCCTTGATTTTTTTCCTGATCCCCTTATTCCCTTGGAGGAACAATCCTATTTTCCCAACAGCCCGGTCCTGCACCCCATATTCATGGATTAGAAGAAAAGCCCAGAGTATTTTAAATTTATTCTCCACAGATCTGCCAAAGTGATTTTTCTAAAGCATCAGTCTTTGACCGTCTCGTTTCCTTTCCCTTTCCTCCATTAGTTTCCTCTTGCCTCTGTATTCAAGCCATCAGCAAGCATTTATTAAATACTTACTACATACAAATCAGTGTGTTAAATTTAGGGGACTCAAAATCAACAACAAAATAATCGAGGAAGCTGTTACACATCAAATACATATTCCTCTATTTGGTATTTAAAACCCTCTATAGGCTTGCTCAAACACCTGCATATAGTATAAAACCACTTGTTGATACAATAAATTTATTTGAAGATTGGAACCCAGACTGACTTCCCCCCTGCGCATCCCAACAAAGACTTTATCTGATCACAATATTGAAACCTACAAGAGCATCATGTTGTAAAGAAGGAAATCAGCCCAGAGAAATGAAGCACCCTACTTAAGATTGTATAATGGAAGAATTCGAACATGAGTCTCCTGATTCCAGATCTAGCTTTTCTTTCTCCACTCCCTGCTGAAAACCGCAATCTGTTATCAGGAGTTATGGCATTAGAACAAAAATGGGATTATTTCTAACTTGAAAGTGTAGGGAGCATAAATGCTCTAGAACACTGACCCAGGACCGTGCTTGACTGAGGAATGTCCTAAGCTGAGTTGGGAGCTGGAGGAAGCCACCAACCCTCAGGTAATTCTTCTTTCCCAACATGGCCCATTCCTGTCCTCCCTTGATTGGAGTTCTTCTGTGTCCAATACACAGAATAGTTATGGACTCTTGTCCTATTCCTCCTGTCTGCTGATAGGAAAAGGATGGCTTTTTGCATTGGAAGTTCAAAGGGCAGTTAGCTTGCTTTCTCCCGATTGAACAAGGCAAATTTGACAGAGTACAAAAACCTCATAGCATTGAAGGCACAGAACCTGTATTTAAATGCTACCTTTATTCTTTTTTACTTGGGTGATCTGAGACAACTTCCTCCTCTGTCTTTCAGTTCCAACATCTATAAAATGGGACTAGAGGAGAGATATCTGACTTTTTTTTTTTTGGCTCATGGACCCCTTGGGCAATTTGGTAAATTCCAGGGACTCTTCTCAGAATAATGTTTTTAAATGCATAAAATAAATTATATAAGATTACAAAGAAAATTATATTATGAAAAAAATTAAGTAGATCCTAGGTTAAGAATGTCTGAACTAAATGGTCTTTTAGCATTCATTCAATTATATATCCTGTTAAAGTTCTTGTTAAGCAAAGATGGGAAGGGAAGGGAAAGGAAGGGAAGGGAAGGAAGGGGGAGAGGAGGGGAAGGAAAAAGAAGGGAAGGAAGAAAAGAAAGATGGAGGGGAAGAAGGTAGGGGAAAGAAGGAAGGAAGAAAGGAAGGAAGGTAGGAAGGAAGGAAGGAAGGAAGGAAGGAAGGAAGGAAGGAAGGAAGGAAGGAAGGAAGGAAAGAAGGAAGGAAGGAAGGAAGGAAGGAAGGAAGGAAGGAAAGAAGGAAGGAAGGAAGGAAGGAAGGAAGGAAGGAAGGAAGGAAGGAAGGAAGGAAGGAAGGAAGGAAGGAAGGAAAGAAGGAAGGAAGCATTTATTAAACTATTACTATGTGTTGCTAGATGAGGATACAAAGCAAAAATAGTACCTGCCCTCAAGGAGCTTATTCTAGTCAGGAAAACAACACATGTAGATGAGGGATACTTTATACCAGAAAGTTCCTGGGAAGGTGAGTGGAGATATAGCAGAGTACATTGACACATCCAATCCAGGAACAATTGCACAGTTGATTTGATAGTGAAATGATCAGGCTTCTTGATTCCAAGCTCATTTGATCCTGTAATCACCTAGACAGTTGTGGAGCAGAGGCATCCCAGGAGTAGGGAAGTAACCTAATGTCAGAAGTCAACCACTTCAGGATATTTGTATGAAGCTAGGGGGAAATTTCTCTGATAAAAATTGGCTGAGGAGTTGAGGAAGGAAGAAGGGAAATCTTTGAAGTAGTTTTGATATGACAAAAGTAAGATAAGAGTAGTAGTTTGGAGCTTGGTCTTTTTTGACTAGTTGACTGATGCTGGAAGAGGTAAGAGGTAATAAAGGGCGGGGGATAAAAAGTTTAGACTGAATATGAGGCAAGTTAGGTGAGTGAGGAAGGTTGGATTTTAAAGTACTGAAGAGGATAAAAGAAGGAGGAGATTAAGATTACAGAATGTCTGAGTTAGAAGGATTCTTACAGATCATTTAGTGTAACATCCTTCTTACTGGACAGATAATTCCAAGGTCTCATCTGCACACTCATGACTCTGGAGTCAGTGTGGCCTCTATACCAAAGGTCATCAAACAATTGCCCATCTAAGGTCCCATCTAACCTGCCTACTTTTGTTCCTATACAAGCTGAGTGCTTTTTATGTTTTAAGATATAATAAAGTTTTATTCTAATATGTAAAAGACCATCCTTAGCTCATGAGCCCATGGACCATAAATTGCCACATCCAGCCTTATACCACTCTGTTAGGATTTGAACCTAATTTACTGGCTTTCTCAATCTACATTACATAGCTCTCTCTGTGTGTCTCTGTCTTTTTCTCTCTGTCCCTCTGTCTCTTTTTTTTCCTTTGTGTCTCTTCGTCTCTGTCTTTCTCTGTCTTTTTCTTTCTCTGTCTCTGTGTTTCTGTCTTTCTCTGTCTTTTTCTTTCTCTGTCTCTGTGTTTCTGTCTCTTCTCTCTACTCTGTCTTCCTGGCTTTTTTGGTCTTCTCTGTCTTTCTGTCTGCTCTCTCTGTCTCTGTCTCTGTCTCTGTCTCTGTCTCTGTCTCTGTCTCTGTCTCTCTCTCTCTCTCTCTCTCTCTCTCTCTGTGTGTGTGTGTGTGTGTGTGTGTGTGTGTGTGTTTTTCTGTCCCTCTCTTTTTCTTTGTGTCTCTTTGTGTCTTTCTCTGCGTCTTTCTGTATTTCTGTGTCTGTCTATCTCTGTCTTTTCTCTTTGCTTTGTCTTCCTGGCTTTTTTGGTTTTCTCTCTATATATCTGCTGTCTCTCTTTCTATCTCTTTCTCCCCCCCACGTTTCCTCTTCTTCCTCTGTGTTCCTCTGTGTGTTTGTCTGCCTCTCTTCCTGTCTTTTTCTTCTTCCATGAACCTTTCCCAACTTAAGACAAGGCCCCACGAAGTCCAGAAGCCTTCCCAAACTGCACCAATGTGGCTTTTGCTCTAACTTTTGAACAGTCAAGGGAGCTTTAGGCCTGGAGAGCATGCTTGCGGTGGGTCTGGATGCCTGCTTGAGTTGTGAGCAGGGAGAGAGGAAGGCGTCGCTTAGACATCTGTGAAGGCAGATGGAACACTGAAGAATTGCCACAAGATTTCAAAGATGTCACAGGCGTCACCATTTTCAGGCAGGAAGGCAGGGATGTAGGCTGTGGCATTGATCTTGACGTCTTTCAGCTGTCCTTTGCTGGCAAGATCCTGGTTAGACTTGGCCAGGATCTACTGGGAAGGATGAACTCAGCCGGCTGCTCTTGGAACCACAGCAGAGCTTCACAGTGAAACAGGTTATAGGAGGTCTCATCCTGGCTGCCGGCCAGATAGAGGGGAAATGTCGGGAACATTATCAAACCTCAACGCTGTATTCTTGACCTCCAGAAGCATTTGATCCCATTAGCGAGTAGAGGCTGCAGAAGTCACTAAACCAGTTATCCAGGGTCCATCCTGAGGGCATTTTGGGCAGAACGTGGGTATCCAGAGCCTCATCTTTTTGGAGGTTCATAGAGTCTTAGAATTACAATAACAATAATAATAATAATAGCAACAATCCATAGAGAGATTACATGGTTCTTTTTGGTAGTAGGACCTCTTCATACTTTTAAAAATAATTGAGGGCCCCACAATATCTATCAATATCTACTATGTTGGAAATTAAAATATCTTAGAATTATTATTAAAATAATTTTGATTTTGAGAACCCCTTGAAAGGGCCCTGAGAACCCCAAGTATCCCTGGACCATGCTTTGAGAACTTCTGGCTGAGAGGATAGAGAGAGCTGGCCTTGGGACCTGGATGTTTCTCATCCCACCTCTGTCATGGATTGGTTGTATGGTTGCCTCAGTTTCCCTTTCTATAAAAATTAGGGGTGATAATAATACCAAACCTTCCAGAGTGGTTATAAGAATAAAATGAAATAATAATGGCAAAGTGCTTAGCATAGTGCCTGGAACTTAGTAATGCGACATAAATGTTAGCTACTATCATCATTATTATTACTATTATTATTTTTGCTAGCTGTAAGAACCAGACAGATCATTTTAGTTCTCTCAGCCTTTGCTTCCTCATCTGTAAAATGGGGATAACAAGAGCATCCATCTTATTGTGAGCCTCAAATGAGATATCTGCCATTCATTATGTATCATGATATATAGTCACTTTGTGAGGTGAGGAGTAAAATTTTTCTTACCCCTTTTTACAGATGAGATTCTCTAAGAGGTTCAGTGATTTTCTTAGGATCTCAAGTTATGAAATGTCAGAAGCAGTATTCCATTTCCCAAATCAGAAAGACCTGAATTCAAATCGAATCTCACACACTCACTAGTTGTATAATATTAACCTTTTAAGTTAATGTCTGATCGCCTCAGTTTCGCCAACTGTAAAATGGGAATCATAATAGCACTTAGGATCAAATGAGAACATAGTTATAAAAGTTCTTAGCACAATGCCTGGCACAAAGTAGGTGCTAGATAAATGCATAATCCTTTCCTTTCCACTTGTTCTTTTGATTCCAAGTCCTATCTTCCTATCTCTGTCATACTAAGACTTGTAGAAACGAATTTGGAAATATTCCAGCTTCAATTCAACAGTTTTATATTTTCTGACCCTTTCATTTATTTCACAAGTGATGGATTGGGAGAGAAAGTGACTTATGGAACACACAGATGAGAATTAGTGGAGGCCACACTCAAAAGTCAGTGATCTTTCTATTATTCCACACTTTCCTGAGGAGTTCTTCCCCAGAATTAATGAAACTAAATACTAGCGTGTTAATCTGTTTATTCTAGAGCTGCATTTGGCAGTATTAAAACCTACTTATGGCTCTCTGGGAATTTTTCTTACCTGTAGAAAAATTCCCAACTTGGGGATCCTGGAGAAAAATAACTGGGGAACCCATCTTTGCTAATGACCAGCCTCTGGAAATGTAGGGGCAAGGCAAATCCCCTGAGCTTCATAGTGGACATCTCTTTGTTCCGCAGATAACAAAGGGAAAGGAGCCCCTTTGCGAATTTGTTGGGAAAAAAAATTGTCAAGATTATTATCAGCAGTACAGAGTTAAAATCTGTCAGCCAAGTCTTCTCCTTAGGCAGCAGCATACTGTCCAGTGATGGGCTGATTGACAAGGGGATACCAGACGGAAGGAAGGAGGGCCCACATGTTCTTTCCAAGGCTGGCAGACAAAGCATAGCATTAGTCAACCAGTCAACAAATATTTATGGAGCCTTTGGGAGGAGGTGGGAGAGGCAGTGTGGTATAGTTGGAAGGTGTTGGACTTAGGCACCAGAAGGCCTAGGTTTGGACCTGATTTCTTCCTCTTAGTATCTGTGACTATGGGTGGGGCTCTCGTTTCCTTATTTGCAAAATGAGGGGGATTCAATTAAAATAGAGAGACTTCTAGGGACTCTTCTGTTTAAAAATCTGTGGCCTATGCTAAGCCCAGTGAGGAATACAAGATTAAGTACTCTACTATTGCATAGGCTGTTGGTGTCCTCAAGGATGGAGGATGTGTGACCCTGAAAAGGTAATTTCACCCCTAAATGTTCCAAGCGTCTATCTGCTCCTTCAGGTCTTGAATTCAGTGACTTTGGGTTGGCCTTGAGAGAAGTCAGAAGTCAGCTGTCACTAATAGATAGTTTTTTTCTTTTGAGATTTTATATATATATATATTCTATTACTGCTACTTAAGCTCATCCCCTGTAGCTTTAAAATCATAATACCCATTAAATTGTGGTATATGAAGGTTATGGAATATTATTGCTCTGTAAGAAATGACCAGCAGGAGGAATACAGAGAGGCTTGGAGAGACTTAAATCAACTGATGCTGAGCAAAATGAGCAGAACCAGAAGATCACTATACACTTCAACAACAATGCTGTATGAAGATGTATTCTGATGGAAGTGGAAATCTTCAACATAAAGAAGATCCAACTCACTTCCAGTTGATCAATGATGGACAGAAACAACTACACCCAGAGAAGGAACACTGGGAAGCGAATGTAAATTGTTAGCACTACTGTCTGTCTGCCCAGGTTACATGTACCTTCGGAATCTAATGCTTATTGCGCAACAAGAAAATGGTATTTACACACATGTATTGTATCTAGGTTATATTGTAACACATGTAAAATGTATGGGATTGCCTGTCATCGGGGGGAGGGAGTAGAGAGAGGGGGGGATAATTTGGAAAAATGAATACAAGGGATAATATTATAAAAAAATATATAATAAAATATAAAAAAAATCATAATACCCATCTCACCCCTAGAAGCTTTCCTCTCTGATATTGCTGTTCAGTCATTTCAGTCATATCCAACTCTTGGTGATCCCATTTGGGGTTTTCTTGGCAAAGATACTGAAGCAGTCTGCTATTTCCTTCTCCAGTCCATTTTAAGATGAGGAAACTGAGGCAAAGAGAGTTAAGTGGCTTGCTCAGGGTCACATAGCTAGTGAGTCTGAAGCCAGATATGAAATCATATCTTCTTGACTCCAAGTTCACTATACTATACACTGTGCCATTTAGCTGCCCCCCATTACCTTCCATTTATTCCACATAGCTTTTGTATGAACCTAGTTCTCCCATTAGAATGTAAGCTACCTAACGGCATGGACTATTCTTGCCTTTCTTTTTATTTTTGTATTCCCAGAACTTAGCACAGTGCCTGGCCATAGAAAGCATTTAATTAATATTTACTGAATAGAATGTAAGATTCCTCAAAGACTTCTTTTTTTTCTTCTCTTCTTCCTCTTCCTTGTGTTCCTAATTCTCCTCTTCCTTCTTTCCCTAATCACATAAGGATACCTTACAAATGCTTTATAAATGTGTTTTTTAATTCTTTCATTCACACTCAAGATCCTTAGTTCTAATTGAAGACATAAAATATACTTTAACACAACAGCAGAGCATTATTGCCCCATGCCAAATGAGAGGTGCAGCAAGTGAGTGAATGCCCTAGATGTAAGTGAAGGGAGAAGGAAAAGGCAGTCCAGGAAGACTCCCTGGAGGATGATAACTCGAGCTGAGCTTTGAAGAATGACGAGAACTCAGAGAAAGGAAGGAAGCCTCTGGACCAAACTAAGGGTTTATAAAACATAGTAATATCCAATCTTCTAACCAGTTATGAGATGTCACATCTGGCTTCCTGAGCAGTTTCATCATTGTGACCTCCAAGGTCTGCTAAACACCGGATGGCAAGACAGGGCTAATGTCTAATCTCCCATCTGGTTATAAGATGTCACATCTGGCTTCCTGAGCAGTTTCATCATTGTCACCCAGGAGCCCTACTAAACATCAGACAGCAGAATAGGGTCACTCGGGGACCCTGGACCATGAATAGCAGGATGTGTGTGAAACTTGATTGAAAATAAGATGCCTAACTTACTGTGTAGAGAGTGATGAAAACCCTTTTTTTAGGATGTTCCATAATGTGTTTAATCAAAGCCTCTGATTTTAGGAATCACAGTGACTTGGCCACAGTCACACAGGTACTAAACAACAGAGCCAACATTAAGATGCAAGTGCTCTAACTTTAAATTCAGGGCTCTTTTCCATGATATGTGGCTGTTTCCTCACCATCCTTATATCTCCAAATGATAGGGTTTTCAGGACATCCAACCCACCCCCCTCACAGCTGCTGTGCAGAGACACTGTTCTGAGAAGGCACAAGGATAAATAGTGTCCCCACATCCAAAAGAGGAGTGCTTTGTTTTGAGAAAAGCTTCAGGCTGACCTGAAGGGACACAGGCAGAGCTTCCAGTGAAGGCGGTCCTTGTAAATAGCAGCCAGGACAAGAGATCAAAGGACTCTCTTCTCACAGTTCAATGGGGAGTTATGTTTCCAGCTGTACCTACCCACCCATGTGGAAGGCAATCTCTGTTCTTGAACATGAAGGGCATCTTCAGAAATAATAAGTGCCCTGTCACGTTACAGGATGGGGGAAGGATGGAGAAGTCAGACAAATTAGATGGTCAGAGGTCCTCTCTGAGGCAGGAAAAATGCCAGAATGGGCTGTTCCTGCCTCCCGGTGATCCTGTGGCCCCAAATACTTTTGTTCCCCAAAGTTTGGTCCCAGGCCTGTTCTCTCGCCACTCATAATGATCTCATCTACCTGAATAGCTTCAACTTTCACCTTTCTCATACTGACTGCCAAATCCCTCTCTTCAGTCCCATATAGCCTTTCTATTAATCAGGGGCTTGGAAACATGATTTGACATGTATGTAAAGCCCCTTTCAACTAATCATCATCATAAAAATAGCTAGCAATTATATGGCACCTACTGTGTCCCAAGGCCTGTGCTCTTTACATATTGTTTTATGTGATCCTCACACCAACCCTGGGAGGTAGATGCTATTAATATCACCTCTGTTTTACAGATGAGAAAACTGAGGCAAACAGATTAACTGACTTTCCCAAGGTTATAAAGTTATTAAATGTCTAAGGCAGATTTTGGAATTCAGGTCTTCCTAACTCTAAGCCCAATGCTTTATCCATTTTACCACCTAGCTGCCTATAAAAAATTATTGTTATTATATTGCATATACAAATATCTATATATAAATATCTATTAATTATAATTGCTATTATTGTTATTATTATTATTATTGATTTCATGATCTCCCCAGTCTGGAAGAGTCAATGTACAATTTCCCAGAATCATATTTTTAAATGCATAAAATAAAAACGGAAACCTGTGAAAGAAACCAAAGATTAATAAAAGTAAAGATGTGATTTTTTTTCCCATCCAAGTTCATGGAACCTCACTATCTATCTATCTATCTATCTATCTATCTATCTATCTATCTATCTATCTATCTATATCTATATATCTTGTTTCAGTTGCCTGTTACCAATAATCTGTTAAAAATGCCTTTCTTCATGGCTTATCGAGCACCTTCACTTGGATATGTCTAATTGCAAACTCAAACTCCTTTACTATCTAATCAGCTCCTTCCTTTTCAAGGGAAGTGGGGCCTTAAACACCTTGGCTGGGTTCAGAGCTCAGCTCTGCCATGTTCTACTAGCTAGGACACATATAACAATAATAGGAAGGTCATGATTGATCACCAATTTAGCTCTTCACTTTTTCTAGAGGTAAAAAGAGAGGATTATCTTGCAAAACCTTGTGTTCCAATTCCTCCCTCCCCTCGCCTAGATGGCAAGTAATCCAATATATGTTAAACATGGTAAAAATATATGTTAAATCCACCATATGCATACATATTTATACAATTATCTTGCTGCACAAGAAAAATTAAATCAAGCAGGAAAAAAAATGAGAAAAAATAAAATGCAAAGAGAGGGTTATATTAAATTCTAAGGCCCTTCCCAGCTCTGAACTTCTGTGTTCCAAAGGCCCTCCCAGCTCCGACATTCTCTGTTCTAAGGCAGATAAAACTTTCTATGATAATGCCCCTGAGGCAGAGGATTCCCAAGGCTCCCTCTCTCTGGGGAGGAGAGTAGAGGGTTTATGACAGTGCCATCTTTATTGGTTTTTCCAGAAGAGATCCGGAAAAGGGAAGAGAGCTACGTATCATATCAATGCATTTAAAAATTCCCACTAAGTCAACTAGGGGCTGCAGAGAAGCCCCACAGTTAGAGCATCTTAGGATTTGGAGTCAGAAGGTACTTTGGACGCCATCCCTGTCCACCCACTTCTGCCACAGCTAAGGAAACCACAGGGTGCCAAGGTCTTGGCATGCCATAAGCAACTTCTGCCAGCAGATGGCGGCCTTGGGCTGGAAAGGATACCACCCACCCCTTCCACTACCCCTAGCTTCCAGCCTCCAGGGAGAAGGGGAAAAAGCTTTGTTTGAAAATAATAAACAAATCCCCCAGAAGGCTGTTATCATTGTAGACCAGTGAGATGAACTTTGCTAATTTCTGCAAGGCAGGTTCTCAGGGCTCTAAGGAGACTGTCCATCATAGATTCAGAGCTGGGGGGTAACCTGAGAAATCATCTAATTCAATTCTCTCATTTCCATTAATCAACATTTATTAAACATCTACTATATGCTCTGTGTTCCGCATTCATTTGATAGATGAAACTGAGGCACCGAGAGGGCAAGTAATTTCCCAAAGACACAGAGCTAATAAGTGGCAGAGCCTGGATATTAACTCAGATCCATCAATTCTTGCATACTGGTTCTTTCCTTCATAGCAATTCTCTCAGGTGGAACTCTCAGGATCCCTCTGGAGAGAAGGGAATGACATTTCCAGATCACTTCCCAGAGAACTGAACTTTAAGTAGGTTTTCTCCTGTTCCCTCCTATCTTTTTCTTCTTTTCTTCTTTTCTTCCTCGTCTTCTTTTCTTTGTTTATTCTTCTCTTCTTTTCTTCTTCTTCTTCAATCTATAATCATCTTCATCTTCATGATATTAGCAAGTAAGCTCCTTGAGGGCAGGAACTGTCTCTCTTGCCTCTTTTGTATCTCCAGCACTCGGCACCCTGATCCATACTAAAGCTCTTAATAAATACTTTTTTTATTATTATTAATTATATCAATAAATCAATAAATAAATCAATAAAACCTCATACAAGGTTTTAAGGTTTTAGGACAAATATAACCATTTTACAGATAAGGAACCTGAAGCTCAGAGAGATTATTATCTAGGGATTCACATCTTGTAAGAGAAGACATCTATTAGGTTGAAAAAGAAAAAAAATATTGAAAGCTGCTTGCATTGTCCTGGGGCTGGCTTTATGTACATTCATAATAACAAACTAGCACTGATATACTGCCTTAAAGTTTGCAAACACCCTTTGGTGTTACAAATATAGTTTATTTAATCCACCAACCCACTATTATTCCCATTTTACAGATGAAGCAACTTGTAGCAAACAAGTACTTGCCCTGGGTCACGCAACCAGTAAATGTCCAAAGCCAAATTATAACCCAGGGCTTTCTCACTCTATCCACTCTACCACCCAGCTGCCTCACTTAATAAATTTCTGTCCTCAATAAATTTTGAATTGAATTTTGTTTTCTCCTATATTAAGGCTTCTTAAACTTTTTCACCCAAGAAAATTTTACATGACCTTGCAATATAGGTCTATAAAAAAGGTATATGAATCAAACATTTGCTGATAATAAATCGTAATTTTGTAATAAGATTCCATATGGGGTTGTGACTTGAATTTTAAGAAACTAGGTCCCACCTGTATGTGCCAAAATGTTTGTGGCAGCCCTTTTCATAGTGGCTAGAAGCTGGAAGATGAATGGATGTCCATCAATTGGAGAATGGTTGGGTAAATTATGGTATATGAAGGTTATGGAATATTATTGCTCTGTAAGAAATGACCAGCAGGAGGAATACAGAGAGGCCTGGAGAGACTTACATCAACTGATGCTAAGTGAAACGAGCAGAACCAGAAGATCATTATACACTTCAACAATGATACTGTAGGAGGATGTATGCTGATGGAAGTGGATATCTTCAACATAGAGAAGAGCTAATCCAATTCCAATTGATCAATGATGGACAGAATCAGCTACACCCAGAAAAGGAACACTGGGAAATGAATGTAAACTGTTATTTTTACCTTCTGAATCCAATGCTTCCTGTGCAACAAGAAATTTGGTTCTACACACATATATTGTATCTAGAATATACTGTAATATATTTAACATGTATAAGACTGCCTGCCATCTGGGGGAGGGGGTTGGGGGAGGAAGGGAAAAAATCTGAACAGAAGTAAGTGCAAGGGACAATGCTGTAAAAAATTACCCATGCATATGTACTGTCAAAAGAAAAAGTTATAATTAAAAAATAAAATAAAAATTAAATTTAAAAAAAAAAAGAAACTAGGTCCCATTATGACACTCCCCTCTAAGCAAAGTACTTTCCATACAAGCTCTGTTGTAACAAACTTAAATCAAAAAGGTACCTTAGAAATTATCCAGTGGGACACTGTGAAAGGTGACTTGTCCAAGCATCATATCTAGTGAGAGAAGACACAATTTTTCCCATAATAATACATATAATTATCCCTCTGACACCAAATTCAGTGTCCTGTTATACTGGACATGGTTTCTGGTTTCTGGAACTGGTTCAGATAAACATGTGGCCATGGGCAAATCTCTTTCTCCTATCTAATCTCAGTTTTTTCATCTGTAAAATGGAGTGTATGCTTCTTTCTTCCAAGGGTGCTGAGGAAAAATCCTTTATAATCTGTAATTTGCTATAGAAATGTGTTTAAGTATGATAAGATCTAAGCGATAACAAACATTGAAAAATTAAACCAGTGTTGTGACTGAGTAATGCTGTAGTTAAGTCATAGAGATGAAGTTTCCATGGAAAGGAGAAACTGGACCAAAGTTAGAAAGTAGAAAAAAAAAATTACTGTGTGATCTTAAACAAATCACTTTTCCCTATCTGATCTTCAAATTCCTGAGGGATCAGATCAGATGACCTTTAAGGTTCTCCTACATTCCAAATGTACACATTCAAGAAATGAGGTGGGATTTGGGGTGGGTGGGTGGAGAGGTGATAGAGAAGCTTGAAGGTTGGGGAGGCAGCAGTGGGAGGAGAGGGAAAGCAGTGTGATATAAGGACCCTCTGAAATGGAATCCAGCCTCTGTCATGAAGAATGTATATCACTTTGGGAGATTCATTTATGCTCAGTGCCTCAGTTTTCTCATATGAGAATGAAATGGGGGCAAATTTTTGTTGTTGTTCAGTCATTTCAGATTCTTTGTGACTCCATTTGGGGTTTTTTTTGGACAAGACATATTAAAGTGGCTTGCTGTTACCTTCTCCAGCTCATTTGTCAGATGAGGAAACTGAGATAAACAGGATTAAGTGACTTGTTCAGGGTTAGTAAGTGTCCTAACCTGGATTTGAACTCAGATCTTCTTAAATCCATGTCTGGAATTCTATCCAATGTGCCACCTAGCATAAAATGAGGTGGCCAGACTCTATGGCTGCTCCTTGGACTCCATGGGCTAAGGTTAAAAAAGCGGTGTCCTGGTGGGGGATCTGTCATTGATAGAGTGTTGATCTAGACTGAAGAATGAAGACCGTCTCTGCCAGGGTTCTTTGGGGACTCACAAACCCTTTTGTCAGCCTGGGGAAGCTTGTGGTCTCCTTCCCAGAGCACTGTTTTTAAATGAATAAAGTAAAACGTAAGAGAAAGCTAAACTAATTCTATTGTAAGCGCCTCATAAGATTGTAAACTCCTTGAAGGCAGCGATAGCCTCTTGCTTTCTGTATCAGAAGAGTTTAGTGTAGTAGGTGCTTAATGAATGTTTATTGTTTATTTGGTTATTGAAATAAAGATGCAGTTTTTTCCTGATCTAAATTCACAAGATCCCTGAAAATTAGCAAAATACTCATTTCGCTATCAGTATTAATGCCCCCCATGCTTTTTACAGATGAGGACGCTGAAGGGGTGAAAGGACTTCTCAGAAGTCACACATAATAATAAGCATCCAAGGTGGGTTTCGAACCTGGGTCCTCTGATTTACATAACGAGTGTTCTTTGGATCATGTGTACAGATGAGACAAGGTCATGATGGAGTGAGCACTTGACACCCCTTTTCTCTACTCCTTTCTTTAGAGATGCTTCCGCAGTCAGCTGAGTGTCACAAATGGTAGCCCAGTAAGGGGGTGGAGGATTGGGGTGGGGTGGGAGGGGTGCTGCTACTGCTGATATAATCCCATTAAGCTTCCACGTTCTGCAGGGGCTGGGCCTCCACAGCAGCTGGTCAGGCTGCTCTTCCAGAGCCTCCAATTCTGTCCAGCTAACAGGTGGTTTTTTTCCTTGCACAACTCCAAGCTTCATCTGCTGACCCGCCCCCCAACCCGGGAAGAGCTTCTGCTGGTGTTGAGGCAGCTCCAAGGCTTGGGAGAGCAGTCCAGTCTCACCTAGGCCCGCCCAGAAAGGCTCTACTCAGTCCCGCCCCAACCCAGCTCAACACTGCCCTACCTATCCCAGACCCACCTGACCCCACCCTGACCAATCCAGTCCAGCCCTGCCTACCCCCGCCCAGCCCCTCCCCACCTGATCCCACTCCCACCTATCCCCTCCCAGTCTCACCTACCCAACCCACTCCTGCTCAATCTCCATCTCCGTTCCCCCTAGCTCTTTTCGTTTCTGAGCTGGCCAGCTCCGCCCCCTTGCCCCTCCCCAGCCCACCCAGCCCAGCCCAGTTCTGCCCCGGCCAGCCCCGCCCCGCCCCGCCCCTCGGGGCTGTTTCCTGCCTCCAAATGCAGACAGCAGACCACCCCTTTGCAGTGGTAGGGCCCAGCTTGGGCTGGAACTGCTGCCTGCCTGGGAATACTCATTAATTATCTAATCTCCCCTTTATGTTTAATTTACAGGCTTTGGCGGCTCCAGCCATATGTTTCTTTTGTTGCCATTGCCTCTTTGTTGTGGTAGGCCCAGCCTGAAGCCCCTGATTTGTCCCTGACTTAGAAACATCCCTGCCATGAACAGACCTCAGGAAATCCACTTTCAGATCCCTTTCAAGAATGTGTGTGCCTGCTGCTGCTGCTGCTGCTGTCACAGTAACGGGCTTCCCCTCCTGATATTACAGATTTCGGGGAGAATGAGCTGGTTTTATTACACATCCCATCACACTCCCTTCCCCCACAGATAAATAGACTTCTCCACCTCAATCCCCTTTTTTGTAATATGAGGGGATTGCATGAGGGCCAGGATTCAGAACCTTTTGTTATAGGTCATGTACCCCTTTGGCAATCGGGAGAAGCCTATGGACTCTTCTTCACAGTGATATTTTTTAAATGCTTAGAATACATAGAATTCCAAAGGAAACCAATTATACTGAAATATGTATCAAACAAGAGAAAGAAAGAAAGAAAGAAAGAAAGAAAGAAAGAAAGAAAGAAAGAAAGAAAGAAAGAAAGAAAGAAAGAAAG
This sequence comes from Sminthopsis crassicaudata, assembly GCF_048593235.1. Taxonomy (NCBI): domain Eukaryota; kingdom Metazoa; phylum Chordata; class Mammalia; order Dasyuromorphia; family Dasyuridae; genus Sminthopsis; species Sminthopsis crassicaudata. The sequence goes on along the minus strand of NC_133618.1, from coordinate 55,496,605 downwards.
AAAGAAAGAAGGAAGGAAGGAAGGAAGGAAGGAAGGAAGGAAGGAAGGAAGGAAGGAAGGAAGGAAGGAAGGAAGGAAGGAAGGAAGGAAGGAAGGAAGGAAGGAAGGAAGGAAGGAAGAAGGAAGGAAGGAAGGAAGGAAGGAAGGAAGGAAGGAAGGAAGGAAGGAAGGAAGGAAGGAGTATATATGTATATATATATATATATATATATATATATATTTCAAACAAGAACAACAGCAAAAATAACACCAAGTTCTCAGAAACCAGACTTAGAAGCCCTGGGTTGGATAATCAAGAAGATTCCTTCCATCCCTGACACTGTTAGGTTCTAGGTTGGATTGTTTCAGATCTGATATCCCATATTCCCAATGCGTCCCGTTTTCAGAAGGGCCTTCCCCACCAGGATCAATTGAGAAGGGTGCATCTTATTTTCCCTGGCTCCAGGTCTCCAGGTCCCTTCCCGGTCATTTCTAGACCCGACTTCATCCGCCTTTAAAGTCCCCTAATCCCCGCCCCCATCTCACTTTTGTGTTTTTGTCTTTTAGAGATAATTGGGAGTCCCTGAAGTCTTTTGAACAGGTTAGTGACCCGGGGAGACCTGGGTCTATTTAATGCCCCAGAATGACTCCTCCAATCACTCCCTCAGCCTTTCTCCTCTTCTTAATTCGCAAACAACCGGAGCTGCTGTCCCCGGGGACCTGGTGATCTCATTTTCTCTCCCCCCCCCCCCCACTCCAGTGGTTTGTTTCAGTTTGGGGCTAAAGGGGGGGGGGGGAGCAGAAGGGTCCACAGCCTGCTCTCCCTTGCCAGTGGCCTCGCCTGATTGGCCTTGCCTGGCCAGAGCAGGGCTGTGGAGGAAGCGGCAGACATAGAGGCGGGGGACATGAAAGAATCACATGTCTGGTACTTGGTGTCTGATGTAGCCCTGTGGGAGCTGAACTGTTTGTTCTGGGGCGAAGGGAAAAGGGAGCTCTCACTGACTCAGCTGCTGCCGCCTTTGATAATCCTCTGTGCTTCCTTTCTTTTTTCTGCCTCAGAACTCGTTGCTGAACAAGGGTCCACTATTTCAAGGTTCGCCTTCTTTCTCTGACTTCTCACTGGTTTAAAAAAAAAAAAAAAAAAACAGCTCCCTAACCCACATGATAGACAACTCTGGGAAAAACACCATCATATCTGGAGATGTGGTCAGTGATCCGAGATTCCTGTGAGAAGGAGCTAGGTCCTGGAGGCCATTCCTCTTTTACATAGGAGGAAACTGAGGTCCAAGAAAACTAAATTCCTTATCAGAGTCCAGCACTGGGACTAGACCTAAGATGTCAATGGTATAGAGAACTCCTTAGACGAAAAAATTATCTCTTCCAATTGCACCTTCTCTGCAATTACCCGTCTTAGTGAACTGCTTAAATCACAGAGTAAGTGACTTATCCAGAGTCACATCCCTTCTGTGTTAGAGGTGGAACTCAGACATAGGTCTCCCTAGCCTTGAGACCTGTTCTCTATTGTGCCATACTGATTCAAATAGTTCGTTACAGTAGACCATATTTATAATTTTTTGGAACTTTCCTGTTGTTGGATTTAGGGGGGGGGGGAAGAGAGAGGGAGATCTGTTCTCACAAAGTTATTGGTGGGAATTTTGGGGAAGGTGTCCCTTTTTGAGTGAGCAACATTTCTCTCACCAAGGAAGATAGCCAAAGAGCAACACAATTATTTATCATTGGATTATATCTTTCAATGATGACCATAGTAATAACCAACATTTATATTATGCTTTGCATAATATTTGCAAAAAGCTTTCTGCATATTATCTTGTTTGGTCTTATCTGTACAATTACATGGTTCAGGGGCTGTTCTCTGGTTAAGTCAGGTCACCAAAAGTTAGTGGGTCTCTTGTTTTCCTGTCTCAAACCCACCCCCATGTCCCTTTGATAATAACTTATGGCTTCTTGGTGAGACACTAATGGGAAGGAAAAGCCAAAATGAGCCATCAATTCTTGATTCTACCAGGGATTTTCTGGCCACTTTTCAAGGAAGAACAGAATTTAATTTAGCCTCTGGGGCGTGTTAGATAGCCTGCCTCACTCATTTGGAAAGATGCCTCTGCCTCCTGCCAACTACTTATCTTTCTGAGTGCAAGTCCAAGGCCCTGACCAGTCAGAGTGGACCTTTGTAGTAAAAGACAGTCATTTTTGATAGTGATTAGTGGGGCCAGTGGAAGCCAGCATCTCTTAGGCCAGAATCTCACCTTCTGGAAGTTGAACTCCTAGGGATAAGGAAAGAAAAAAGGCATAATGTGGTCTGCAGACAGAGTTTAGCAGAAGTAGTTAAACTTTTATCCCATTCATACATAAAGACATTGATCATTGTTTGGTGAACTTCCAGACTTCTAGTAATTTAAAAATTTGTGACACCTTTGGAAACTCTCTCTATGGGGAATAAAACTGCTTTAATTCAAATCTCACTGATCTGGAGGGTTTGGATCATTATAAGAGGCCTCCTATTGAAAGTTATCTGCCTCCTTACTATCCATATGTGGGGCAAAATTAATAGCATAAGCTTAATTATGGGGGGGTAGTTAATCTTTTCAAGGAGTGACATTTTTGAAGATCTTGTTTGTTTACATATTATTGCTATACTGATTATCATTTTTATCTGTTCATTAAAGTAGCCCTAAAAGACCCTAGAGAATATCCATTATAGTTCAATAAATGCAGTGGGTAAATTAAATATATTTAGAATTTAACTGAATACAGGTTTAACTTTATGCAAGTTAGTATATAGTTTGAAAAAGAGAAATATTACATTTAAATGATAATAATAGTTGCTAGCATTTATATGGCATTTATTGCCAGGCACTGTGCTGAGAAATTTACAAATATCTCATTTAAACCTCAGAGCAACCCTGGGAAGTAGGTGCTATTGTTACTCCCGTTTTACACAAGAGAAAATGGAGGCAAATTCTAGTCAAATAACTTGGTTAATAGGGTCATACAGCTGGTAAGTATCTAAGGACAAAATTGAACTCTGGTTTTCCAAACCCTAAGCCTGATACATTATCTATTGTACCACCTAGCTGCCCTCATTCAACACTTTATAGCTACACTTTATATAGTATTATGGCAGATTTTTTGCTAAGCATTTTACCCTTATTATCTCATTTGATCCTCACTGTAATCCTGGGAAGTGGGTGATGTTATTATTCCCATTTTACAGATGAGAAAACAGGTTAAGTAATTTGTCCAGGGTCATACAGCTACTAATTATCGGAGGCTGGATTTGAACTCAAATCTTCCTGATGTCAGGCCTTGGACTCTAGCTACTGTATGCCCTAGCTACTTCATTTGAGGATTCAGTTTTTGATTATTCCACATTAATAAACTCTGTCCCCTCCCCATTGACTAAGAATTTATCTATTAATACAGACCAGAAATTTGTCATTTGTAGTCTCAGAGAATTACTAAGTTACTAGATCATCTTTATGTAATTCAGAGAGTTACCATGTTGCTAGATCACTTTTATATAATTCTGAGAGTTACACATGTTGCTAGATAAGTGTTAAGTGACTGGTCCAGCATCACACAGCCAGGATGTAGTGCAAAGGCAGAATTTGAATTCCAGGTTTCCTAACTTCAGGATAAACTCTTTATGTGCTATACCACACTGCCTCTTCATGTGACATCCTAAAGAGAGGAAAAAAATAATAACCTCCCAAACTATAATAGTACTCCATGTAACTTCTAGGTATTTTTATCATGGTTTTATTCTACTAACATTTTCTTTGGAACTCTGTGGCTAAAGTTTTGTTTAGAATGATAAATCAATAGGAAAAGACTGGGAAGCCTGAAGTGTGGCCACCCCAAGGATTTTTATATTGCTGTTAAGAGGGGCAAGATCAATAGAACATGAATAAAAGCATTTTTGTCCAGAAAGCATGGCCATTAAAAACATTAGCCACCAAAGGATGTCCTAAGAAGCCATGCCAGCAGGAATGGGGGCTGGGCTGCTGGTATTGGGAATCCAATTTTGCTTTCCTAGATCCACTTATAACTATGCCTTTTTCCAGGGTTCCCCAAGCCCCTGTCCAGGCAGAAGTCACCCATAGTTTTCCGGAAAGCTCTTTTCCTGATGAAAGGAGATCCACCCACTAAGGAAAAGCAAATGTATTTAATTAGGTTCTCTCCCTAACCAATTGGCAGTTAGGTAGCTTAGTGGATAGAATTCTGGACCTCCAGTCAGGAAAACTCATCTTCCTAAATTTAAATCTGGCCTCAGACACTTACTTTATGACCCCGGCCAGTCACATCACCCTGTTTGCCTCAGTTTCCTCCTCTGTCAAATGAGTTGGAGAAGAAAATGGCAAACCATCCAGTATCTTTGCCAAGAAAACCCCAAATGGGGTCACAAAGAGTTAGGCATGACTGAAAAATGACTGAACAATAATAGTCATTAACCATGGAATAAGCAGCTCATTATGTTGAAGTGTTTCCCTCTAGGATTCCTCAGTGATGCTCTTTCATTCTTTGCAGCCATAGAGTTTGGGCAAAATAAGGAAACTTCAGTAAGTCACCAGAGAGTTCTCCTTATAAACCAAGGGCTGATAAAGGCACTTGTTTCCTTGGTAGCATTTGGAGAGCTCAAGGGCCTGGATTGTACTTATCAGTGGGGAGGGAAAAAAAAGGAGTTACTTTGAACCTCTTGTGCACAAAGGGTGTGTGTCATAGAATTTCAAGTCTCTCATCCAGCACAGGTGGGTGGTATCTTGGGAAGAATAACAGAGATTGTGGGTATACAGGCATACTAATGCACTGTTGGGGGGGAACTTTGAAGTAGTCCAATTATCTTGCAAAATAATTTAGAACCATATTAAAATTATCATTAAACTGTGCACACCCTTTTGCTCAGTACTAATCATATGCCACAAGAAAGTCAAAGATGAAGAGAATGGTCCAATGTGAACAAAAATATTCATAGCAATGTTTTGGGGTTTTTTTTTTTGATCTCACAAAAAAAATTAGAAAGTAGGTGACCATTGATTGGGGAATGGCTGAACAAATTGTTGCCTATGAATGAAAGATATTATGACACCATAAAATATGGCAAATATAAAGAATTCAGAGAAATTTGGGAAGATTTGTGTAGCCTTCTTTACTAGTCTTGGTATCAGCTAGAGTTTGAAAGTCTTTCCTTACTCTTCTGGTTCTCAACCTGGGTGGGCTACAGCTTAGCACAATCCCTAGTACATTTTAAGCACTTAGTAAATTCTTATTGACAGAGTGACTGACTGGTTTTCCCATCCACTCTCTTTTTTCCTTCCACTAAGTGGGTCCTATGTCCTAGTCCCTATCTTCCACTCAACCCATTCAAAGAGCTTTCTTTGAGCATGGACATGCAGAAAGAGTAAATGAAGAAATGTGGCCCTCATCACCCAGTTTTGTGCCAGATATCAAAAAGACATTCTCTGAGAGGAAAAAAAAGGCATCATCAGTTTAGTTCTGCATTTGGAAAATTTATTTTTAAAAGTATTAATAATCAAATCCATAATATTCTCATTTTTAGCTCAGAGCCCCCAGCTAGGATTTTTAAAAACCACAACATGCTATATTAAACACAGAGGTCAGACCTCAATATCAACACTAATACTACTTTTCATTCCTTTGAAGTCCCCTTCTGTGTAATTAAGGATGAGTCCCAGAGCAGTTAAAGCTCCTCTTATTTTGATCTAGAGAAAGCCAGCTTTGACTTTAATTAAAACAGAAGGTGGAAAAAATGGTCTAAAAGACAGAAGAGCTTTGGAATAAGTGTCCATCTTAAATCACAAGAAAATGGGGAAACAGCCTCTCCTATCAAGTACTAATACTCTCAAAAGGAAAATCAGCCACTATTCATGGTACAGATACCCATTCTAGTCCCTGAAAGCAGAGATAGGTACAGTGTCAGGTGCTCAGGGGCCAGGCAGAGCCTCATACAAACATCTGTGGTACCTTATTACTCAGTTTTCTCCGCATCTAGTCTCCTACTTCAGCCACCATGCTATCACTTCTCTCCCTTGAAATTCAGATAACTGTTGTTCTTTCTAATGCTTCCCCCACTGCTTTTTTTTTTTTTTTTTTTTTTTTTTTTTTTTTTTTTTTTTGTGCTACAGCTTCTGACCTGAGAGAGTTTCTCAGTCTTTTCCTGGATAATAAGGCAACTTCTTTGAATTGTTCCCTTAAAAATAACTTCTCCCAGAAGTCCACAGAATCAGACTTTGCTGAGTTCATCTCAGAAGTGGTACATGTATGTAAACTGAAATAACAAAATGAAGATAACTATTTACCTAAAGCTCATGATAACCTAAAAGAATACTCTAACAAACAAACAGAATAACCAAAAGGAAAACAACATTGAAAGAGGTTGGAACTCTGGTCCAAGCAGAGACCAATCTTGACTTGCATGATATTATCATGTAGCAGATGGGACTCGAAACCAGAAAACCTAAGTTCTAAGTTCTAGTCATTTTTAGCTCAGAGCCCCCAGCAAGGTTTAACAACAAAGGGTGGGGAGGAAAGAATCTAGTATATCAGAGGAGTCAGACCAGCTGTGTAATTGTGGAAAAGCCATTTGATCTCTCTGGGCCTCAGGTTCTTAATCTCCAAAAGGAGGTATTTGGCTTGAAAGACCTCTAAAATCCTTTCTAGATCTAAACTTATGAACCTGTGGCTTTGGAATTGATGATAAAGCATTCCTTCTGCCAAAAATCAGATATTTGTAAAGCAGTTAGCATAGTGCACATTTAATAACTACTTATTGGCTTCCTCTTTTCACTTTTCCCCTTCCCCTTCTTGGCAAAAAAAAAAAAAAAAAAAAAGCGAGACTATAGGTGTGTAATGAGACAAACATTTTAAAACAGAACCATTCTGGGAACTGGGTAGAAGAATAACAGGTAAATAATTAGGAATTGAAAGTAAAGTTGCCTCAGTTTCCTCATCTGCAAAATAGGCCGAAAAAGGAAATGGAAAACCATTCCAGTACCCATTCCAAAAAAAACCCAAATGGGATTATGATTGGACTTGATGGAGAATTGGACTAAATGTGGGGAGAAAAATGACTACAAACAAACAAAAAATGAACTATAAAAAGCATATGGAAGTCACCATGGGTTTATCAGCTATTAGCAATATTTTAGGCTTCTGCTTTGAAATTTTCCCCCGCTTTTTTTTTCTTGAGTGATGGATTTGGAAGGAAAGGATCCAAGTTCAAATCTCATTTGCTACCTGCATTATCTAATTTAGTCACTTTTACGTATTTCCCATATTCATCTGTGAAATTAGGGACTTGAACTAGGTGTCTGCTGAAGTTTCTTCAAGGTCTAACTCTATAATGCTACATTTAAAAAAAATTATGATAACAACAACAATATCTTTTTGCTAACCTATAAATTTTTTAAAAAAGTTCTTCAAAGTTCTTTTAAAGGATTATCTCATTTTAAGTTAACTCAAAGCCCTTGCATGTCTGTCTTCTTAGAAAATGGTTTTGGGAAGAAGTATGGAAAAAACACAGGGAGAGAGCTGAAGGTGTTGGCTCCTGGGGCTCAAAGGTAGCCTGAATCTCTAGAGCAAGTTTGCATACCCTGAGAGAAAGCCATTTCATAAAGATAGCATCTAAGGTCACTGTGACCACCCCTTGGGATGATTGTTGACTGCTGAAGAATTTTGCTCTCAGTTTGGGATCCCAGTTAGAAAACCAGTTTCCCCACTGACTCCAAGCCAGGATCAAGCTTTTGTTGCTCAGCCTCTTTTAATAAAGGCCCAGAAGCCTGAATAGGCTTCTCTTTTATACCAAGGGGGCATAGCCAAGCAAGACTTGCTATGGTGTCATAGATCTTGGTCAGTGATTTTAGAAAATGTGGTAGAACTGTGAAGGGACAGTTAGGTGGTTCCATGATGGAAAGAGCATCAAGGCTTGGAATTAGAAGGACTTATCTTCATGAATTCAAATCTGGCCTCAGACATTTACTAACTGTGTGACCCTAGGCTAAACATTTAACCCTGTTCGCCTCAGTTTTCTCATCTGTCAAATGAGTTGGAGAAGGAAATAGCAGGAAAAACCAAATGGGGTCAAGAGTTGGAAATGACTAAAAACAACTCATAAAAGGAAGAGATTAAAGATTTGCAATGATACAAACATTTTAAAACAGGATTGATCCCAGTTCCATTCAATTCAACAAGCATTTATTAAATGTCATAGTGGCTGACATATAGTTGGTGTTTAATAAATGTTTATTACATCGAATGTCCAAAAATAAAAGAAATAGCATTCCCTGTCCTTTGGAGGCTTACAGCTTATTTGAGTTGCTGGCACAGAATCCTAGAATCTAAGATCCCAGGACCAGAGGGTCCTTCCACAGTACCTAATCCACCCCTCTTGAATTATGAATGAAAAAAAAAAAAAAAAAAAAACAAGCCCAAAGAAGGAAAGTTAACTTGCAAATTGAGAGCTGTACAGGGACTAGAATCTATGGCTCATGGCTCCCAAATCAACAACTTTCCACTAAACCAACAGCTCCCACCCTCAATGATTGATAATCATAGTACTTTGTACTTCCCAAACACCTACATCAGAGAAGCTTAAAACCCCTTAGAGCCAATTAACCCTCACAGGACCTCTCTGAAGTAGATAATTATTGTTCCTATCCACTCTATGGGTGGTTAAACTGAGGCCCATCAGGTTCATTGAGTGTATTTTATATAGAAATAAAGAAGGGACTCCCCATTACACCACTATCCAACCCTGCCTTTCAATTAGCTGGGGGACTGTGAATCATCAAATTTTTTAATTTTGTCTCAATTAAATCAGGAACTCACTGAGTTAGAATCTGATTTAGTTTTGTTTTGTTTCGGGGAGAGGATCAAAAGGGGAAGAGGCAAAGGAAACAGGCAACTTTATAGAAAAATAAATTGTAATGGTCTTTAAATTAGAAAATAGAATCATTAAAAAATTTCATTCTTGATCCTTATTATTTAGCTGTCCATATATTTTTACATGGTAGCTGTAATCATTCATTTAAATATTTTTTAGTAAACATTATTAAATGCCTACTACGTGTCAGGCCCTAAGCTAAACTTTTTAAAGATTTATCTCTCTACTCTTTGGAGATTGAATAGCCTTAGTATCAAAAACAGATTAACAGTTTTTGTGAATCTTGATTCAAAGGTGTGGAAAATGGCATTGAATAAACTCCATTTTATCTAAAGACAAAGCTACCACCTGCAGAAGAACTGATTCCCCAGAAGTCCAAGTGGATTGTGTAACCAGGATATTTAGGGCAATTATTTACTTAGGAATGAATTTCAGTGGTCATGCAAGATTATCACATAGCTAGTGTCATTCTGTGATGAAAAGCTCATTGGGTTTGAGTCATGGGAATTAGGCTTAAATAATAAAAATAGATTATTGGGGAAGAGCATCTAAGTGGTTCAATAGATAGGGTGCTGGCCTGAAGCCAGGACGATTCATTTTCATGAGTTCAAATCCAGCCCCAGACACTAGTTGTATGATGCTGGGTATGTCACTTAAACCTGTTTGTCTCAGTTACTCATCTGTGAAATTAGCTGGAGAAAAAAATGGCAAATCACTCCAGTGTCTCTGCCAAGAAAATCCCAAATGGGGTCAGGAAGAGTTGGAAAATGAACAACAGAAATCACGATAGATAGTATGTTGTTCTTTAAGGTTTATTGATCTCATTTGAACCTCATGAAAATCCTGAAAAGGACTATTATAACCCTATTTTATAGATTTAAAAAATACTGTAACTTGCCTAGAGTTACCCAGTTAGTGAATTTCTAAAGTGGGATTTGAATTCCAATCTTTCCTAACCCCAAATTCAGGGTTTTTACCTATTATTTCATCTGGTTTCCTAATCTTCCTTCTTCCACATGTTAGATTTGTGAGTTTCTGAGATCTTAGCTTCCTCATCTGTAAAATGAGGGGAGTCAGACAAAGATAAATTTTGAGATCTCTTCAAGTTTTTCACCCTGTGATTCTAAGGGTCTATGTGGTCAACCTTCAGAACAGGTAAAAAGAAAAATCCAGACACTAAACTAATGATAATTCTATACAATTTTACACAGGACACTTGGGTCGACTCAATAACGTTGTAAGATTTTTCTCATTGAGTCAGTTTTCCAGGACTTTGTGTAAGCTTCCAACTAACCCACTTCCCACTGGGATCTGTTGGTTTTACAGCTTTTCTATGCTTAAACATCATGAATAAATGTAGGCAATGGTTAGGGTTTTTTGTTTTTTGTTTTTTGTTTTTTTTTTAATTCTTCTCCTAGAAAGTATTGGTTTGGGCTAGAGCATTGATACCTTCTGGGTCATAAATATTTATGGAGTTGGATGAGGGCTGAGAATGTCAGAGAATCCTTTTATATAATCTGAATTCTAGAGCCTTTACATTATTTAAAATTTTTAAAGTTCCTAAATATTTTCTCATAGTGGGATATACCCCATTAAATTGGCTTCTGTATCTATTGCTGGTTCCTTATAGCAGTGTTTTGTGGTAGAGGCAACAGAATTCTACCAACTTTCTAATCGTCCTACATGTTCTTCTATCCAAGGACACTGCTGCCCTTCTCCTGCCCCTCAAACACTACAATCCATGTCCTGTTTCAGGCATTTTCTCCGACTGTCCCCTGTTCGTGAAATGCTCTCCTTTCTCATCTCCATTCCTGGCTCCTCTGGCTTCCTTCAGTCTCAGCTGATATCCACCTTCTTCAAGAATCCTTTTCTAGTGCCTTCCTTTTATCAATGAGCTCCATTTTTATCCTTTTTATAGCTTGTTTGTATATAGTTGTTTTCATATTGCCTCCCTGTTTGTAAGAATGTTGTTGTTCATTCTTTTAGTTATGTCTGATTTTTTTGTGATGCTATGAACTATAGCACCCCAGAACTTCTTTCCTCTACTATCTCCTGAAATCTGTCCAAATTAATGTTCGTTGTTTCCATGACGCTATCCATGTCATCTCTTCCTCTTTTTGTCTTCTATCTTTCCCAACGTCAGGATCTTTTCCAGTGAATCCTATCTTCTCATTCTGTGGCCAAAGTATTTAAGCTTCAGCGTCAGTAATTATTCTTCCAATGAGAAATCTGAATTAATTTCTTAAGTGATTTGATTTCCTTCTTGTTCAGGGAACTCTCAAAAGTCTTTTCCAGCACCACAATTCAAAAGCATCAGTTCTGGAGTTCTCTGCTTTTCCTTGAGAATAGAGACTCTTTTGCATTTCTTTATATCCATAGTGCTTAGCATAGTGCCTAACACATAGTAGGCACTTAATAAATGTTTATTGATTGATTGTGCAGTAACTCTACTAATGTAACATTGGAGCCATTCATCTCTCATTTTTCCCTCTTGATGTTCGATTAACCCATCTCTTTCTCCAACTGTATCTGACCCCCCCAAAAAAAATATGTTTTATGCCACATAGTGTATAGGAGGCATTAATGATATACTCCAGCCTATTTTCTCTCACCACACATTTAGCCACTTCAGAGGTCTTAGTGCCCCATGATTTGTAGTCATGTACCATCATTAAGAGAATCTTGCTCCTTAATAGGTGGATTTTTGCCTTAGCAAGTAGGTTGAGATACCTAACAGCACACTGGCATTTTCCAAATGAAATCCAGCTGTCCTTCCTTCTTCATATTCACATCTGGGTCCAGCTCATTGCCCATTTATAGCACATGCCCAAAATCGATGTCCTTGTAGACTAACTCAATGAATGAGCCGCCTCTTCTCCCTGCAGGCGAGACATGGGCCATTTTCATCTACTTGGTTTTCAAGTGTATTCCCAGTGCTGTTCAAGGCCCCTGCCTGGCTAATTCCCGTGAAGCCCATCATCACCAGAAGTTTGGCCACTAAGAGATAAATTCCTTAGTTGTGAAAACCGTTGAAACAGATTTTTTTTAAAAATCATATCAACCCAACCATTCACTAAATTAGGTGTACCCATTCAAAGTTAACCTGGCCCCTGTGGGCCTGAGTTTTCCCAGCTATAAAAATTACTGAATCAGGCTAGCTGATTTCTAAATTTCTTTCTACCCCTGGTATTTTATGTTCAAAGATCCCTTCCGACTCTAACATTCAACATTCTAAGGTCTTTACTAGTTCTAACATTTTTTGTTCTATGGAAACCCTGCATCTCTCACATTTTATGTTCTAAGATCTCTTCCAACTCTATTGTGTAGGACCCAAGCCTTGGTTTTTTTAAAGATCATCAATAAAACACTTTATAAAAAGGAATGAAAATATTAGATCGGGAGTCAGGAGTCCTGGTGACTTGGGGCAAGGTATTTTCCATCTCTGGGCCTTAATTGTCTCCCATACAAAATGAAGAGGATAAGAGTGCTTTTCTTTCAGCTCAGACTTGATGTGAAAAGCCTATTTTCTTGACAACCGGCAACACTAATGCTCTTTCCTGTTCGGCATCTTCAGTCGCTGATGACAGTTGTTTACAACGTTGTAAGGGTACACGATGTTATGAGTAGCAGGCGATGGAAGAGAGCTTCCTGTCTCAGAAGGCTCAGTACCTCCTTTCAAAGAGATGAGCCGGAGCCCAGCTCTGCCATGATCCACTCTGGTGACTTCACCTCTCTCACCTTCAGCGTCCTTCTCTACTGTAAAATCATCCAAAGCTTGGACTGGATGACATTCAGAAATGACACTGATAAAGCATTCGATTTCACAGAGTGAACATTAGCTGGCTGAGTCTTCACAGTCTAGGAAGGGAGTAGCATGGCTCTTATTATTATCTCTGCTGGAAACAAGGAAACTGACTCTGAGGGCTTAAGTGACTGTGTTCCTAACATCCAGCTAGTAAGGGTCAGAGACAGAATTCAAATCCAGGTCCACTCCTTATTCTCAGTGATTCTCACTAATTACTGCATCTCACTTCTTCCCCCTCTAGCTCTATCTGTGACTTAGAGCACATCACTTCTTTTTCTGTCTTTTTCTCTGTCTCTGTCTGTCTGTCCCTCTCTGTATGTCTCTCTGTGTCTGTCTGTGACTACGAGCACTTCAGTTCTGTCTCTATTGTCTGTCTGTCTCTTTCTCTCTGTGTCTCTGTCTCTGTCTGTCTGTCTCTGTTGCTGTCTCTCTCTGGTATATGGAGTAGAGGTCCTAAAACATTTTTCTTATCTCACAGATGCAGAAAGCTGGTATAGTAGATAGAACAATAGACCTGCAGTCAGGAAACCCTAAGTCAATGGTCCTCAAACTTTTTAAATAGGGGCCAGTTCACTGTCCCTCAGACTGTTGGAGGGCTGGACTATAGTAAAAACAAAAGCTCACACTCTGTCTCCGCCCCTCAGCCCATTGGCCATAACCCATCCGCATAATGTCCTCAGCAGTTTGAGAACCCCTGCCCTAAGTTAAAATCCCACCTCAGATTCTTACTAACCCTGTGATCCTGAACAAGTCACATAACATCTGCCTCAGTTTCTTCCTCTCTAAAATAGATTATTAAAAATAAAATTAAAATAAATATAAAATAAAAAAGGGATTATCATAGCATCTACCTCCCAGGGTTGTTGTGAAGATCAAATGAGATATTTGTAGATGTTTAGCATAGTGCCTGTGGATAAAATACTATAGAAATGTTAGCGATTATTATTAAAACAATTAGTACATAGAATTGGTGCTATATAAATACTTATTCTCCTCCCCTACTCCATTTCTGAACCCTTTTTAATATTAGTGTCTTACCCGAGATTATTTCCAATTTATCTAGTATACATCTTATATGTACATAATTGTTTAGGGCAGCGAGGTGGTACGGTAGATAGAATGTTGGGATTCAGATCTTTCTGAGTTCAAATTCAGCCTTAGACACTCACTAATAATGTGACTCTGGACAAGTCACTTAACCCTGCTTGCTTCAATTTCCTCATCTGTAAAATGAGCTGGAGAAGGAAATAGCAAACCACTCTAGCATTTTTGCCAAGAAAACCCCAAATGACATCAAAAAGAATTAGATGCATCTGAAATAACTGAATAAGACATAATGGTTTGCTTTGCATGTTGTCTCCCTCAGTAGACTTTGAATTCCTCGAGAGCAGAGACTGCTTTTGCCTTTCTTTGGATCCCTAGTATGGAGCCCAGAACCCAGCACCTAGTAAATGCTTACTAAATACTTGTTAATTTGACTGGCTAGCTCTGATAGTCAATAAATCTCCCATTGTTTAATCTTTTCTATATGGAAAGAAAGATTAGGAATTAGTCATTTTGCTAACCCTCAAACCTCAACTGCAACCCAGCTACCTCCCATACTTTGCCACAAGGCAAAAATGTTTCCCTTTCAAAAAGTCATCTAGAAATCAGGAGAAAAACCCAGTAGCGAGAGTGTATGTCAAGAATAGTCATGTTTAGGAGAGCCTAACCTAAGTGTTCATCACATCACCTTTTTACCCTCTAGAGATAAGGGAATTATGTTATGAGGGAAGCATTTTACAAACCTTAAATCACTATAGAATTTGAGTTAGAATTATCTTTTCGGGAGGAGAAGTGTGGAAATTCCTTTCACTGATGCAGATTGCCATCTTTTCTGTATCCTACAGCCGCAAAGTGTTTCCTGGATTAGTAAGAAAATAAGTGCCTTTATTGCGGTGACATAATTAGTATGTGTCAGGTAGGATTTAGATCCGGTTCTTTAACTTCAAAGACAGCCCAGTATCCACTATGTCACAATGTCTCTCATTATTATTTTTAAAGATTTCTTCATTTTCTAGAGGCAATCCAGCCCATACTCTTCCTGTAGGCAGCTAGGTGGAGAGTAGATAAAATGCTGAACCTGAGTTCAAAATCAGCTTTAGATACTTCCTAGCTATGTGAGACAGAGCAAGTCATTGAACTTCTTTCTGCCTCAGTTTTCTTAACTGTAAAATGAGAGTAATAATAATAATAATACCTATTTCCCAAGGTTGTTATAAGAATAAAATAATATTTATAAAGTACCTGGCACATTGTAGGTGTTATATAAATGTTAGCTATTATCATTATTATTATTTAGAGGATTGATCCAACACATCTGTACTAATGGTTCGGATCTATAGGTTGTCCATCTAACAGCATCTGAGCACTAGGTTTTTCTTATAGATAGTTGGACCAACTCTTTTGAGTGATTACACGTGTCCTTTAGGAGACTCTGCAAGGTTCTGGACATTGATATAATCAGTACAATGTTAAGTACAAATAGAAACATCTGGAGGATCATCTATGGAGAATCCCTTTTGGATTCAGATCCTCCACTGGATAACCTCCATGACAGGAGTAAATACCTTTGGTGAGCCTCCACTTCGCTGTTTTAATTCCAGTTGATATAAATAATCAGTAGGTTATCAAATTAAGTTGTCTTTATTTTTCAAGGAATCATCTAAAGTTTTATCTTATGTATGGATGATATCTTATTGGAGAAGAGGCTTCAAAGTGATATTTTATTCTTGAAATGAAATATTTTAATAGTCAACAACAAAGTAGTATCTTATATTTATCATACTTTTGATTAATCAAGAAGCATTTTTTTTTGCTGAGGCAATTGGGATTAAGTAACTTGCTCAAGGTCATATAGCTAGGAAATATTGAGTATCTGAGGCCAAATTTGAACTCAGATCCTCCAGACTGTGCCATCTAGCTGCCCCTCAACAAGTATTTTTTATAAACCACTGTTCTTTTGGTGATGTTGTAAAAGCATTTTAACTCAGAGAATGCTGCTGTCCTAGAATATATAAAATTGAAGACCACCTAAAAGGCTTTAGAGAGAAACATGGTGGGCATGAGCATTCCACAACATGTTACAAATAAGAATACATTGAAGTGGTATGAACAATGTCATCTAAAAAAAAAAAAAAAAACACTAAAAAATAAGATTGGTTAGTCACACATCAAGATCAAGGGATAATAACCAATAGACACCTCATATGTCTTGTTGTTATCTTTGCCATGTCAAAGTAGGCTCCGTGTACACTCTGCCAGCCTCCCATCTCACCTGCCATGCAACTTATGGAAAAAAATCACCGCAAAGGATACATGAGACATTGGGCTCCATACTATGAGAGGGAATATCCAAATCAGGTCTGGTCAACCAAAGCGTCCATTAAGTTCTTCTTATATTCAGGCACTATGTTCAGTGTTAGGCATGTAAGTTCCTGCACTCAAAGAACTTACATTCTAATGAGAAAGGAGGAGAAGAACACTTAAAAGGGGGCTAAAAAGCAATGGTAGGAGAGGAGATAGCTATATGAGGAAATGGTGGCAACGTCTGGAGAATCAGAGTCAAAGCCAGGAGAAAGCCATGAAGGGTGATTGGCCTGAAACTTAGCTTAAAATGGAGATTTTAGGAGAAACTGACCCATGGGAAAAAGAGGAATACAGGGAAGAAGCTACTGGCCCTTAGGGAACTTCACAGAGATTGTGGAACTATGGGAATAGTAGTATGTTATTAATTAGTTTATTGTAGAATAGATTTATTTGTTTATTTAGGTTTTAATTTTGGACTAAGTAAAAGAGGAGATTCTTTGCCTCAGTTGCTACCTACCCTTAATAACTGAATGTGTGCAGCCTCAGTCAAACGGAGCTCTGTCAGACACTTTAGCTTATAGAGGCCCGGTCTCCCCTTGTATCCAGGGCTATCTCCAATCATCCTGATCTACATCTTGTCGTTGAATCCACATGGCTCTGGAGGGGAAAGTGAGGCAGGTGACTTTGCCCAGCCCTCCCTCACTTTTAATCCAATTCACTCGCATGTCAGAGCATCACCTCCCTGATTTCACGATCCCTTCAAGATCGAAGGACGAACAAGTTTACCATAGGCAATGGAAAAGCCAATATCTCGAAATCACAGCTGGGATGATTGGCACACAGTACCGGTGACTGACAACTTATGTGCAGGAGGAGGAAGAGAATGATGTCCTCGAGAGACCGAATTGCTCTGACAGGCAGAAATCCGTGGAGGGATGCTGCAGAGACAAAGGCTGTGTCTACACTACAGTCAGGTTCACCTGGGGGGATTGTGTGATGATCGACAATAGCAACCTTGACAGCCCGTCCTCCCCCCACCTCAAACCCTGAAGATAACATTAGAGCACAAAGCGCTGTTTTAAAATGTACGCCTAATTAAAGGATCTACTCAGCTGACATACCGGTGCACTTTGTACGTCTGTAGCTTAGGAGCCAGCAAGGGGTTGGAGACAACCTGCTAACTGAATGTCACGCCAGACTTTCGAGGGAGTCACAGAATAGTTTGTTGTGACGATTCAGGAGAGAATGATTGTCAGGAAATAACTGTGAGTGTAATAATAAAGGAAAACTCAGCTGATGATAGGCAGAGATGATGTTTGAGAACCAGTGAGACAATAGAAACCTGTAATCAAAGAGTGAGCTGCTCTAGCTGCTATGGGTATAGATGTGCAGTAGTATGCCATGGAGGTGGTGGCCCAGTGGTTAGCCATAAAGAGCACCTACCTACTCTGTGTCTTTGATTACTACAAAGGGTACTGGACCAGAGCCACAATAACCAACCAATAGATCTCAACTAACACACCAGACAGTCTCACATTTGATATAATTTTTGTGATAATTGTGCAGTTGTTTCAGTCATAACCCCATTTGATCATAATCCATCACAATCCCAGTCATAACCCCATCTTCATAATCCCATTTGATGGTTTTTTGTTTTTTTGGTTGGTTGGGTTTTGGGTTTTTTGGGCAAAGATACTGGAGTAGTTGATGTTTCCTTCTCCAGTTCATTTTGCAGATGAGGAAACTGAGACAAAGAGAAGTAAGTGAGTTGTCCAAAGTCATAGAGCTAGTAAGTGTCTGAGCTTGGTTTTAATTCAGATATCCAGTTGACCATTTAGGAGGAGGGGAGGATGTTGCAGTTTTCTTACAGGGGTTTGTGTTTGGACCCGATAGTGTCTTAAAGTTCCTTTCAACTGTGAGATTCCATGATTCTAGTCCAATTCATTCAAACATTATCAAGGGTGGTGATGGTGACAACTATGTGGATCTAGAAGAAGTGCCAACAAACAATTAAGCAAAATCTGGAAGACAAGAAACTGACTTTCCTTATGCATAGATCTGCTCCTTTCACCTCCCTGCTCCTTGAATCTCAGTAGCTTCCTATTTCTAGTCATACATCAAGAACAAGAGGTAATAACTACTATGACTAGAAATGATTTTAATTTCTTCATCTGAAAATTATCTGTTCATATCCTTTGACTATTTACCAAAGAATAACTTGTATTCTTTTAAATTTGAGTCAGTTGTCTATATTTTAGAAATGAGTCCTTTATCAGAACCCTTGGATATAAATTTTCCCCACTTTACTACTTCCCTTCTAATCTTGTTTGCATTGGGTTTGTTTGTACAAAAACTTTTGAACTTAGTAAAATCAAAATTATCCATTTTGCATTCCATAATGTATTCTAATTCTTCTTTGGCCACAAATTCCTTCCTTCTCCACAGACTGAGAGGTAGTCAGGGATAATAATTAATAGACACCTCATGTATCTTTCCTATATCATAGAAGGCTTCTTATACACTGTGCCATCCTCCCACCCTACCTCCCATGATAAACTTATAGGAAGAAATCATTGCAATGTGCATTCCTGGATACATTAGGATCTACATCATTTAGAGGGAATATCCAAATCAAGTCAAGTCAACCAAAGCATCATATACAAATTCCTTGGCTTTGCATTTGACACGCCTCATACCTGGCTCCAACCCCATTGGATTCTGCCTTTCCCATTCTGCAAATCCAGCCAAATTGGTCTTTTCTCTGTGCTTCATAAGTTCCTTGAAGGCAGGGACTGTATTTTGTATCTCCATGCTTAACTCAGTGCCTGGCACACAGTAGGTGCTTAATAAATGCTTACTGATAGAGATTAATGTATTGCTCCTGGTTCTCCACCTCCCATATTTGTCTTTTCACCAACTGAAATGTTCTCCCCTTGTCTTTGCTTCATAAATTTCTTCTCTTTCTTTGAGACAGAATTCTATCACCACCTTCCACGGAAACTTTTTCCTTATCCCAACAATTGATCTCAAGTCCCTTTGAAACTATTTTGAATTCAGCTACTTTAGATTTATTTGTATTTGTACTTATCATCTCCCCCATTAAAAGTTTAGCTCCTTGAAAGAAGATCATTTCATTTATTGTATCTGTATTCCCAGCTCTTGCTCCAGCCCCTGTGGCATAATGACTATATGACTAGATTTGGAATCAGGAATTCAAAACTAGGCTCAGACACTTACTGTGTGACTGCAGATAAGTCACTTTATTTCTGTCTGCCTTCATTTCCTCAACTGTAAAATGGGGATAACAATAGCATTTCCCTTCCAGAGTTGTAAGAATAAAATGAGGTAATATTTTTTAAACTGCTTTGCCACCTGAAAATTCTATATAAACGCTAGCTATTATTATTATTATTAAAAATGTTTATTGATTGATTGATTTCCTCTACAGTGACTAATACTCCTTCTGGAATGAAGGACTTGGCTAGCTTTGGCAGTTCTCCAATGTACCAGTTGTAGCATCAGGAGATTTCTGTCCCAACAATTGATCATTGTAATGGACTTGGCCAAGAAGACCTACCCAGTTATCATAAATTAAGACCAGACTCATTTGAGTATCATAATGATGATGATGATGTATTTTGTCTGCCAAAATTATTTGGCTCCGTGGCTAACACATCTATTTGCCCAATTGTTGAATAGCTTTGGATTATTATTTTTTTCTTCCTTGAAAAGATTAAAGATTTAGAGAATATTTTAATATCTGCCCTGATGTCAGTCGGAAAGTAGAAAATGAGTCTCATTGACTCTTACTTTTACTCACAAGTTCCCATTATTAGTCAGAGATAAATGTTCCATTCACACACATAATGTGGACTGGAATGGAGAGTGGAGATCCTTTGTCAATCTGTCTTTGCCAGACACTTCATCAAACTTCGTTTGGTTCTTCCAAAGTATAGACAGGAAGTAGCTCATCCTTGACTGGCCAAAAGATGGTTTTGCAAAGACTTTAGAGAAGGCAAAAAATTAGGACATTATAGAGATGACTTATTGGGGTGAAGTTTCCCCCCTCTGGAGGCACAATCCACCCCAACTCTGGTCAAATATTCAGGTCTCCAATTGCCCTTCCTGATGAATTATGGTGTCCAACTATAATTTCCAAAGTTAGCGATATCAGACAAGTATTATAGGATGTCACTGAGAGCATTGGCTGCTGGGAGGGAGCAGCTGTAGTGAGACAACAGTGTCTGTTCAAGGCAAGATGACCTTTTTCCATAAGATTTGGATTCTAGGGAATTGGGCAAGACAGGTGACATGGAGCCAAGGCATTTTGGTGGCCAAAATCCTGATTGCTGCAGAGCAATATCTGTGATATGGTCTGCAGAAATAGTTAGATATCTCGATGAGTGACAGTGAAGAAAATAGTAACAGCTGGCATCTTAAGGGAAAGAAATTTGCAGAGAAATTTAAGGCTGCAGTTTATCCCAGAAATGAAGAAAAGGTCAAGAATAACTGGCCTCTAGGTTTTAGAGCTATAGGGGAGCTTGGACACCCTACAGATCAACCAGGTAAAGAGAGAAAACGGCTTGTGCAAGATCATAGAGGTGGAAAATAAGTAGCAGATGTGGAACCAGTGTTCCCTTGTTCTAAATCTAGTACTCCTGCACCAACTCTGCTTTGCCTTACATTCGAAGAAACTGGAAAACCACTGGTTGAACATCACAAAAATCACCTAATCTTAGACTTGACCTCAGAATCCTATCAACAGAATAAGTGGACACCCAACCTGAAGAACTCTAATTTGGGGGGGTTCATTGGAAGGGAACCCCTTCTAGGGCAATTCTCTCAACTTTTTGGATCATTCGAATTGTTAAGGTAAAACATTCCTTAAGGTTCAGCTGAAATATGTTTCTCTGTCTCTCCTCCCTACTCTTCCTTCCAGCCCTAAATTTCTGGGGTCCAGAAAAATTAAGTCTCTCTCTTAGCAGAACAAGCAAATTGGAGAGGAAGCAAAGGAGTGCTCAGTCAGCAAGACCTGAATTAAAATCCAGTCTTGGACACTTACTAGCTATATGACTCTGTTCAAGTCATTTAACTTGTTTGCCTCAGTTTCCTCATCCGTGAAATGGGGATAATAATAGCACTTCCCTCTCAAGGTTGTGCTAAAGTTCCAATGAGATAATAAGTATAAAACAGTTTAGTACAATTGCTGGTAAATAGTAAGTGA
>NC_133618.1:55400332-55472832 GCF_048593235.1 Sminthopsis crassicaudata | reverse complement strand
GAAAGTCATATCTGAGTATGCTCTAAACGACTCATCAGTCAGTTTCCCATTCCAGTCACATTCTAGTTTGTCTTATATTTACTTTTTTTTTTTTTCTCTGCGAGTTTAGTGCTTCCTTGAAAATTCAGGTACCTGGATTTCTTCAGGCTTCTAAAAGTAACAAGCAGTCTCACCTTTGAATCCCCAAAGTATTCATTAGAAACCTGGAAAAGTAGGTATGTGTGCAGGTGGGGTAGAGGCAGGGATGTGCTGGTAAATGTTTAACAACCGGTTCTCTGGGGGAGATTATGATATGTATGACATACATTTAAATTTAATCCGCATTTTAATATTTTCTCCAACACGTTAACTCTATGCAGTCAACAAAACAATAAATCAAGTCCTGTTGTGTGGCCTTTGCTGATTTCCAAAGTGTAATGAGCACACTGAAAATTTAAAAATTGGTGAGCCAGTTAGATAGAGCTGGCTCTAGAGCCCTGCTGGATGGAGGGGGTTGTGCCGTGATAGGTAGACTGCCCATATGGTATGGAGCACTTGTCAATATAGTGGATAAGATCTCTCTATAACACAAGCTAAAGTTAGAGCCAAAAGATCAAGGTTCAAGTCTTGGCTTGTCACTGGGACCTTTAACAATCTATTTCCTCTTAGCTTCAATTCTTTATCAGTAAAATGAGGAGGTCCCCAGTGGAAATGGTCAAAGAAGACTTGAAATTCTGCCTCTGTTCAGCCTGTATCACCTTAGGCGTGAGTCCCTTAACTTTCTGAGCCTCAGTGAGCTCATCTGTAAAGATGCCAGTGACCAGTAGCTAAAAAGTTTCCACCAGCGTGTTATAGATCTGAGTTTGCTTTCAAATTTATCTTATGGATGGCTTGTTGTACTTGGCTAATTTTTTTATCTCCTTCATTAGGATCTGAGCTCCTTGAGAGCTGGAGCTAGCCTTGTCTTTCTTTCTTTGTCTAGTGCTTAGTATGGTGTTTGGCACATGGCAATGTTTGCTGCATAAATGTTTATTGACTGACCGGTTGACCCAGTTAGTTGGTTATTTCAAACCCTGTGGCTTACTCAATTTTTGACAAAGTTTTGCCTAGGATTTTTAAAATATATTTATTAGAGAAATGCTGATTAGTCAGAAATTGGACCAACTAAGGGATGGGAGGAGAGGGTAAGCAGTGGAAAAAAAAAAAAATAATGAATGCTTGGGCAGAATGCCTCCCCAGGGATCAAATATATTATGAGCAGTCAAATGTATGTCCCGTTCCCCTCTCCCTTTCCTCTGGCTCAGTGCCTTGAACTTTGTATACACTCAATACATGTTTGTAAAATAGAATTATGGCCTTACCTGCTGTCCCCTGAGGACTCTGCTTAATAACCTAATGTCAAGGTCATGAGCTGTGGATAATGCCCAATTTAACAAGACTGTTAAAAAGGGAAAACAAGGTTCCACGGGCCCCATTCTCCTCCCAGACAAAAACTCTAGAGGGATTCCAGAGCTCTCAGTCTTCTAGGAAGAGAGACTTCACAAGACTGCCTAGAAGAGAGGGAGTTAAAAGACCAGTGCTCTTTTAATATTCAGCTAGAGTTGGGTTGATGAGGACATGGGGTTCCTCTTTGATGAACATGGCACTGTAGGCTGTCTGATGCCTCTGTGAAGTGGCCAGCCTTAGCTGTAGCCTAGTTAGGAGAGAGGAGGGACTTCTCACCAGACCCTTCTGGCTTTACCAGCTTTGGGGAAAATTTGATTTCTCACTGCTCTTCTAAGCCCATGCTGGAAGAATCTACCCTTGGCCTGAATTGAAACAATTCCAAAGTGAATTAAAGAAAATTCCAAAGTAGACAGCTGGTGTTCTAGACCTGGCCTTTCATTTTGACCCTTGGCTTTAGAATAGCCTGAAGTTTTCTGCTTATTTTATTCTAGCAGTTGGCAGGACTGACATGGCTATGACTTTCTACGTTCTGTATTCTTAATTCTGAAGCAATTAATTACAGTAATGATAACTAATCCCTATATAGCACTTCAAGGCTTTCAAATTGTTCTTACAAATATTATCTCATTTTATCCTCATTTTCAACTCTGGGAGGTAGTTGCTGTTATTATCTCCCATTTTACAGAAAATGAAACTAAGACAGAGATTAAGTGATGGAAAGAAAGGAAGAGGAAAGAAGGAAGGAAGGAAGGAAGGAAGGAAGGAAGGAAGGAAGGAAGGAAGGAAGGAAGGAAGGAAGGAAGGAAGGAAGGAAGGAAGGAAGGAAGGAAGGAAGGAAGGGAGGGAGGGAGGGAGGGAGGGAGAGAGGAAGGGAGGGAGGGAGGGAGGGAAGGAAGGAAGGGAAGGAGGGAAGGGAGGAAGAAAGGGAGGGAGGGAGGGAGGGAAGGAAGGAAAGAAGGAGGGAAGGAAGGAGGGAGGGAGGGAAGGAAGGAAGGAAAGAAGGAGGGAAGGAAGGAGGGAGGGAGGGAAGGAAGGAAGGGAAGGAGGAAAGGAAGGAAGGAAGGAAGGGAGGGAGGGAGGGAAGGAAGGAAAGAAAGAGGGAAGGAAGGAGGGAGGGAGGGAAGGAAGGAAGGAAGGAAGGGAGGGAGGGAGGAAGGGAGGGAGGGAAGGAAGGAAAGAGGGAGGGAAGGAAGGAGGGAGGGAGGGAAGGAAGGAGGGAGGGAGGGAAGGAAGGAGGGAGGGAGGGAAGGAAGGGAGGGAGGGAGGGAAGGAAGGAAGGAAGGAAGGGAATGGGGAGGGAGGGAAGGAAAGAAAAGAGGGAGGTAGGGAGGGAAGAAGAAACAAAGGAAGGAAGAAGTAGAGAGAGGGAGGAAGGAAGAAGTGGGGAGAGGGAGGAAGGAAGGAAACGAATTTCTGCAGCATAAAAGTCTGCTCTTAAAATAGCCCATATCCTACTACCACCAGTATAGCTGATCTCTTGGACTTGATTCCAGTCTTGATATCTTTGTTCCTTATGACCTTTCTTCAGTGATTACTACCCATCTAATCAGGCTTACTTCTAGGAAGACCTGAGTAATGAATCAGGATCCCACCTTCCTAGATGAGAACCTTCTACTAATTGTAGCTTTTGGAAGTTTGGGTCTGGCCACTTTCAGTAGACAGAATTATAGAATCCTAGGATTCCTCCATGGGACTCTGATCAAAGTACTTCCCTTCTCCTTGACAAAAAGAATAGTTGAAACTCAAGGGCTTTTCCAAGGTTGACATTCTAGAAGCTGTGGTCATAAAAACAGAAGATCTTAGGTTTAGAGCTAAAGACCTTAGAGATCAATTAGCCCATTAGATTAATTTTATAGAGTAGTAAACTGAGACCCATTGAAGCTAAAAGTATCACTCAGGAAATCAGTGGCTCTACAGCCACATCTGCCTACTCCTTTGAGTAGCAATCAATAAATCAGCTAACAAGTATTTATTAAGTCACTAGCATTGTGCTAGGCATAGGAGATTTATGTAGAGAGTGTGAAGGAGTTTCATCTGGGTCAGGTGACTTACTCTTGGAGGACCTCCTACTCTGCTCTTATTCATGTTTCTAATCCAAAAATTGTTCTCCTTGGCCAACAAAAGAGCAATAAAATAAGTATGAGCTACTTAGTTTTTGTGGGGTTTTTTGATCTCTAATGATCCTCTTCTTGCCTACCCCAAGAACCAGATATATCACTGCTTTTATTCTGCTCCTTGCTCCAGTATTGCTTTTTAAATCCCCCCGCTTTGTTGTCCTTTGCTTTCTTCAGTGGCCACAAACCATTCTTGATTTGTAGCAATCCCAAGATTACTCTTTCAGGACCATGTTACCCTTTTTTCTTTATCCTCGGTTGTACATCCTGGTTATCATTTTTTTTTGTCCATGTATTTCTCAGTTATAAGGTACTTGGTGAGCCCTCTGTGCAGCCACATCAATATTTTTAAGTAATTCTTTTTCTACTCATTAGAACTCCTTCTTGTGGCATCTTCAGAATGTCATTCTCGAGAGCTCCCCATCTCTCCTAAACTGACTTCCCCACTCTAATTTTAACTTATAGGATTTTTCTTATTGTTCTTCTAAATCTTCTTTCCTGTTCTGACTTTCTCTGTCCTTCCAGTTCTGATCTTTTGTGCTTTAAGGCTACTTCAAACTCCAACGCTATGTCCCAAGACTCCCTTCTGTTAACTACTATGGTTTTTTAAATATTAACTATCTTTTATTTTAAGCCCCTTCCCAGCAAAGCATCCCTTCTAACAAAATGTAAATAAAGAAAGGTGGGTAGAAGCATTTCAGAAAAAAAAACCTAACCATTGAGCCCAAGACAATGTTCAATGTTCCACATCCATACATCCCCAGACATACTTTTCAAAGAAGTTGAGGGATTAATGCTGTGTTTCTAAAAATGTCATATTGTTATCCCAGAAGGAACTGAAAGGTTTCAAGGCATCAGTAGCTCAGATACAGGAGGGATGAGCAAAGTGTAGCAACAGATACCTGTTGGGACAAAAAAGTAGTCCTGATGTCTCACCTGAGAGATGACAGCATGGCCTTCTTTATATAGAGCTCTGTAATTTCCAAAGCATCTTCCTACCATCTCATTAGTTGCTCACAACTTAGTGGATGGGGCAGGCTGCATGGTTCCCATAAGTCAGATGAAGAAATTGAGGCATTAAGCCAGACAGGTGAAGGCATTTATTCATGGTCACACAGCAGAATGAGGATAGAAGACATAGAACCTGGGAGGTTTTATTCTCCTCACTTACCGTTCAATGTTCTCTCTAGAGCATCACGTTAAAAGAGACAGCAGATTTTGTGACAGAATGGGGTACTTAATAATTACTTACACTCCAAGTACTTTCTAGCATACATTCTACAACATCCTAATAGACCCACATTTTCAGTTGGCTAGTCAGTCGACAAGTATTTATTAAACACTTACTTACCATGGGCCAGGAACTGAGCTACACTTTGAGGATCTGAAGAGGATGATTCCTTTGAACTGAACTCATTCCAGCAAAGATTGTGAACCTCAAGGGGCTACTTTTACCATTCAGAGTGGACCAGGGAAAGCAAAACCCATTTAATCCTTAAAGCAGATGAGGGGTAGTTCTGGGGCCTAGAGTGCCAAACCTGGAATCAGGAAAACTCATTTTCTTGAATTCAAAGCTGGGTAATAAATCTCTTCATTATATTTGCCTCAGCTTCCCCATTTGTAAAATAAGCTGGTGTTGGAAATGGCAAGTGCCTTTACCAAGAAAACCCCAGTTCTGAAACCTATTTTCTAACCAGTATGAGTTTGAGTAGGCCACTTTCTATTTTAGAGCTACTATTTCCTCATTTATGAAAATACTGATACTTTCATGGGGCTTTAATGAAGAAAGCATCAAATACAATAGAAAAGTAAGTGATGATCATGATCATGATGATGATGATGGTTATAGGCAGGGACATGCTGGTTAATATTTAACAACTGGATCTCTCAAACTACATAACACATTTTAAAGTTTAATATACATTTTAACATATTTCTTTCTTAAATTTAGAAATCAACAAAACTATAAATCAAGCCCTGATTTATAGCATTTACTGATTTCTGAGGTGTAAGTCACACTCAAAAGTTAACAATCAGCTTTCTGAGTCAGTTCAAGACGACCTTAGCACATCCTTAGTTGCTAGGACTTTAGCAGGGAAGGTAGTGATGAGGAGGAAAGATGTTTCAGGCATAAGGGACCTCAGTAAAAACCATCAGTCAGGAGATACAGTGTCAGGGAGGCCATCTGGCACCAGATTGCAGATCCAAGCCAGTTTCTTAGGCAATCTGTGTGGAAGAGAAAAAAGGCAGATAGATAGACAGACAGACAAAGAGACACAGAGAGAGACAGAGGGAAAGGGAGAGACAAGGGTAGGGAGTGATGTGGTCAGAGGGTTTCATAGCTCCAAAGCTGGTAGGGACTTCAGAGACCTTGTTATCCTCCTCATACATTTGAAGAAACAGATGCAACGATTGGACCAAAGTCTCATCGATAGCAGAAGTCATATCCTGATTTGATCCCAGAGCCACTGAAATCAGGGTCACAACTCTTTCCATGAGTTCACCCTGTCTCTCCCCCATACTGCCCTGAAGACAGTTTTTCAGCCTACCAAAATTCCTTTCTAGGCTTTCCCTTTTGGATAGCCCCTTGGAACATGGTTCTCCAGTGATTGCAATCTGGATGACAGTGGGTAAATTTTAAAAGTTGCTTCTATTTGAGGGGCATTTTCATACCCCTTGCAGGATCATGGACTTTGCAATTTTTTCAGTCAGGATTCTCATCAGCTTAATTCATTTAACAAAATTCTCTGCCACCTTGGATTCCTTTTTTGCCCCTTATGTGGTTCCCTCCATCAGCATTGTGGTTTTTTCCAAATGGCATTTGCTGCACACCAGCTGGGGAGTGGGATGCACTGACAGAGATGGGGAAGAGAGCAAATATAATTGGGAGTCAGAGCCTCCTGGAGCAGGCTCAGAGCGATGGGCCTCTTGTTGGTAGAGATAGAACTGTCTGTATTGGTGAAAAGGCCTGGATATTTTCCCCTCGTCCAGAGCATTGGGATGCATTCAACTCATAGCTTCAGCTGCTAGAAATCATTGTGTAGCTCAATTCTGAAACACCCAGACATGGAGCAATTTTTATTATTTTTTAAGGTAAAATTCCATTTTGATGGGTACCATTTTATAGAGGGTTGAGTTTGGCAAAGCATTGGCTCAATCCTTGGATGGAGAACATCAGCAGTCCTTATCTGATCACTGAATCAAATCATCTTTTATGGCTGACAGGACCTTAAAGACTGTTTAGTCCAAGGATTTAGATTCCTAAAAATTCTATTAAACATAATAGCCTCTGGGACTATTGAGTTCACAGATGTCTGTCCCATCAATTTAAGAAAAATATTGTTTTGTCCTTACTTAAACTCTCTCCTGTTTTGTATTGATATTTGTACTTTCTGTGTTGTGACAGAAGGGATGGTGATCAGCAGCTGGGAGGAGGCGGTTAGAACTAGGCAAGGAAAGAGGAGGTCAAAAGGATGGAGGTGAGAGAGTTGAGTCACAGTTGGCCCCATCTCCTATGTTTATCCACCTCTTTCCACCCCTAACCCTTCCCCAAAGCCTTAGACAGAAGCATTCTCTGGTCCCAAGGAGCTTCCAATCAAATTATGCTGGAACTTTTGAGTATTTTGAGTGAAATAGTTCCCAGCTCTATATTATAACAAAAGTTTTCACTTAAATAGAATCCAAGTTTAGTAAAGTTAATTATGATACTTAGTCATTTTGGTCAAGAGAAATTCTACCTGAATCTTGCAAGGAATTGAGCTTTTTTGGGGGGGAAGGGGGAAGGGTAGGAACCAAAGGTGAACACAAATAAAGAACTCAATGGAAGAGCCAGGAAATTATATTCTGACACAATCATGGCAGAACCCTGTTTGCAGCAACTAGGATTTATGTGATAAGTGACCAGCATTTATGTAATGATTTAAGATTTGCAAAGTGCTTTAATTCTTATTCAGTCCTCACAATAACCTAGGGAGGGAGGTACAATGATTAACCCTATTCATGAGCAGATAAAGTTAAGGGACTTGCCTGGAGTTTTACTGCTAGTAAGTATCTGAGGCTTGATTTGATTTTAGAACTTCCTGACTATGAATGCCACCCCTGAAGTCAGGCCGACTCATCTTCCTGAGTTTAAATCTGGCTTCAGACCCATACTAACATGAGACCCTGGGTAAGTCACTTAACTCAGTTTGCCTCAGTTTCCCCATTTGTATAATGAGCTGGAGATGGGAAGTGACAAACCACTCCACTATCTTTGCCAAGAAAGAGTTTGAAAAGTGACTGAAGAACAATTCCTTGGCTCAGTCTAGGGCTAGTTCCACTTTATCACCTAGTTCCTTCATATGATAAAGTAAGGAGACAGTTGAAGAAGAGGAGGGGGTAGTGAAAGGGAATAGTGAGAAAGGGTTAGCAAATGAGAACCATGGAATAAATAGACCAGGGACCAGGAAATGTGAGTTACAGATCAAGTTCACCAAATATGTGTGTGAATTTAGGTGTCATAGTTAATGTCAGGAGAGTCAGAGAAACAAAGAGATGGAGAAAGACAGAGATAAGTGGGATGATTCTGAGGTCCTTCTCTCTGTATTTAGTCAGTGATTCTATGCAAAACATCAATGAAAAAATATGACTTTTGAAAAAATGTTCTAGCAGATTCTGAGTTCTAGTCCCTTTTTCTTGAAATTCTCCTCTTGTAGTCTCTCTCAACTTTTATGGGTTGAAAATTTTATTTTACCTTGATCTTTCATTTTTAATATTGCCTTCATTTCCAGATATATCCATCTCCTCTTCAAGAATACATTTCTTACAACAAGGAATATTTTTAAAGTAAATTTTAAAACCAGTTTAGCAAAACTACAACCTCTATCAAGTCTAGCCATAGTCCCAGCCCTTTCTGCAGAGGATGGGAGGTCCTTGTCTCATTCATATGGTGCAGATGAACAATAACTTCCAACAGAAGTTGAGGATGTCCTTAGTTTTGGCTTGGTTTGCATTTTTATTGTCTCCTACTTGAACAGTTTCTTAGATCTTGGGTGGAATGCAAGGTAGCTGAGAAGTCAAGAACTCTGTCATTTCCTTTCTCTAGGCCATAATTTCCTCACATGCAAAATGAAGGGTTAAATTAGACTAGGCAGTTTTAAAGATCCTTTCTACTTCCAACAATTTTAATTGTTCTTTGACTTCAAGAAAACAGTGATGATCCAGGAATCCCTGAATAAGGACTCTGGCTATATAATCTGCTCTGTTTCTAGCTAAGGTTAGCATGTATGCCTAGAACAAATTATCTTTTTTTTTTTATTCTTTTGATGAGGCAATTGGGGTTAAGTGACTTGTCCAGGGTCATACAGCTAGGAAGTGTTAAGTGTCTGAGATCAAATTTGAACTCAGGTCCTCCTGACTTCAGGGCTAGTGCTCTATCCACTACACTAATTAGCTGCCCCCAAATTATTTTGCTTTCTTTTGGCTCACTATCATCCCTCCCACCAAAGCCTATACAACTAGTAAGTTGTATATTGGGGTCCAGGGAGAG
Organism: Sminthopsis crassicaudata; assembly: GCF_048593235.1. NCBI lineage: Eukaryota > Metazoa > Chordata > Mammalia > Dasyuromorphia > Dasyuridae > Sminthopsis > Sminthopsis crassicaudata. The sequence goes on along the minus strand of NC_133618.1, from coordinate 55,463,766 downwards.
AGGTGATAACTGTTATCTAGGGTTAAAGGTATATTCTTTGGGGTTCCATTTATAAAATGTGGCTCATGAGCCCCCATTGGTGTGATTACCATTAATAGTTAGAATATATTACTATATTATATATAGTATACATATATCATATATAATCTCTATTACTATAGTATATATTACTATATATTATACATAGTGATATTTATTACTATATATTATATAACATATAGTATATATTACTATAGTAACAGACCCATCAGACACTATTAGTTCAAAGCAAAGATGGCATGGTAAGTAATATGGAAACGTTTTTCATGTCCACACGTGCATAACTATCAAATTGCTTTCCATCTCAAGGCAGCAGACAGGAAATAGGAAAAAAAAAAAAAAGAGGAGAATTTGGAACTCAAAATTTTTAAAAACAAATGTTAAAAATTGTTTCTATATGTTACTGGGGGGAAATAAAATACTAAATAATTTATTTAAGAGGCAAAACATTTCTTTTTTTATAATAATAACTAAAACATTCTTACCAAAAACTTCTTCCACAGTTACATACAATAATCACTAAGGAGCAGATAAACGTTTAGAATATCCTGGTGTTAATACCACCTATACATATGTGGTCAAGACATTATCAAATGACACCGATGTCCTTTTCCCTTCTAGAAGCACCGTTCTGTTGCTTGTTTCTTCTATCGTTTGTGCAGTGTTTCTGTTGGACAGACCTCTCAGCTAAGCTCCTTAAGTCTGCTCCTTTCTGCATCTTGACTTTGAACTGCCAGGGCAAGTTAAATCTGCGTTCCTCTTTCTGTACTATTTTTTGAGCTCCTTGAAGCTGCTTCTCGTACTGCCAGCCTCTTCCTTTCAGTTCTCTGCCGGATGAGACGTCTCCCACCCACACCGGATGGATAGCTTGGATACCATAAACTATGGCTAATAGGCAGACAGGGGAGAGAAGTCCCCTTATTGCCCAGGCCGTTCCCTAGCAGAGGTATAGAGGTCACACTCCGGAAAGCTGCTTCCTGCCTAGGCTCTGTCTACTATTTCCAGGACTGGAAAATTGAGCTTTTTAAAGGTCACCAGAGGTGTGTCCAATCTGTGATCTGTGATTCTAATTCTATCAGGAAAACTTCTTCACATTTTATAAAGAGATAACACTTGTCTTTGCATTTTGAATAACATTCATAACAACGCCTCCTTTACTGCCCCTTACTTTCTGTGATTAGATTAACAGGGTGTAAACACTCTGCCCCCACTACCTGTTTCCCTCTACATATTAGATTATATCCTCTACTCTAGTTTTCCTACAGTGCCTTATTGTGGCACCTAGCGATAGCTTGATCTCAGATACAGACCTTGGGGACAGAGTTATATGAGGTTCCAGTGTCTCTCCAAATTGATCAGTATTGATTGTCAGGGTTGAAAGGTCAATATTCTGAGTCAGAGAACTTCGTGCTTAGTAACTTGGGACCAGGTTCTCCCAACAAGACGACAATAAGAGGGTCATCATATATAAGCTCTGTCCATCTAGTACCAATTTCACTTCACATATGAAGGTACAATGAAGTCAAGTCATTTGTCCAAGGTCATAGAGCTAAAAATCCAGTATAATTATTTTAATTTCTAAATCCATTGTTCTTTCCCTTACAATGTAGCTGTTTTGCCAAATTCTAAGGGACTCCTTAAGAAAGCTGCAGATAATTCATATAAATATTGAACTTTAATACTGCAATGAATTTGACTAAATAAAACCAGAAGGTCACACAGTCCAGACTCATTTTACACAGTCACACAGGTAAAAAGTGGCAGTCAGCATTCTCACTCAGCTCCTCTGATTCCAAATTAAACATTCTTTCTTCTGTACCATGTTTTCAACTACAGATATACTGGGGCAAATGATTGAGGGGAACCTGGAACAAGGCCACCAATTCATTGTGCTGAATAGTCATAACAGCCGCCTGACAGTTTCCAAGCCCGTCACACGTGTGGGAGCTTGCCTAGACACACCATTTGGGGTGGTGTAGACCATGTTGTGTTAGTCTGATGCTGCCTCGGGCTGTTTCCTTAGAGCCAGAGTTGGACAGGAGGAAGAGCATTGGATTTGGGGCTAGGAGAATGGATTCAAATTGTGGCTATGCTACTTGTTAAGATCCCCTCCATCACTCCTTGCTTTTCTTCAGCATCTCCTTTCCAGCATCATTCATAGACATTATTAGCAGTCTGATACAAGCAGTAATGGCCAAGTCCATTGAATCTCCAAGGCTTATGTGCTATTTCAAGCAAGCCTTTGTTTTCCATACCACAGACTGAGTCCAAGCTGCCCCAGGAATGATACAAACTTTGGCTAACCAGAGAAAACAGACAGTAAGAAAGAGCCAAGTGTTCTGGGCTTCATGTCCAGTGCCCTATCCCTTGGCAGTGCTGCTACAGGAGGAGGCACTGAAATTGGATTTAAGGACAAATTGGAATTAAATAAGCAAAGAGAGAGAGGGAAGGAATTTTGGGCAGGATCACTGTTTTTTCCACCAGAAGATAAAGGTGTTGGATTAAAACATTCCTTCAAGCTCAAAATCTATTATCCTAAGCACATGGTCACTAGCTGAAATGTCTAGAAACTTCTTGACCAGCCCTATAGGGACTTCCTTGGCTTTGGACTCTCACAACTGAGACCCTATTTTCCTGCCAAGCCCCTAGAACTCAGCCTCTAGTAGAATTTTGGCTTTGAGTTTTGGAATTTCCAAAGGTATGAATTTGATGTTTAGAATCAGTGATCATCAAGCATTTATTAAGCCATGACATGAGCAAAAGCAAGTGTTAAGCCAAATACTGCATTAGGGGATGGACATACATAATAGCAGTGAAAATTAAGTAGTCTCTGACCTCAAGGAACTTACATTCCATTAGAGGAAACAATAAGTATCAATATAAATGAAAGGGATAAACTGAGTGAGGAGCTCTCATGGGAATGTGACCCTTAACTATGTCCTAATTGTGACTTGAGATTTTATAATAATAAGTTAAGCTATAGCTAAAAAGCTGCAGGTGTTTGATTATCTTGGATGAACATTTCCCCTCCTGTCCCCCCCCACACCTCTTAATTAGCATTTAAGTATTTCTTTTAAAGTTGATGATGGCTTTGGGAATTCAGGTAACTGAATTCTTTCATCCAAGAATATCTGCTTATATAGTAGTTCTCTAGGGAAATTTAAATTAAGAGTTTGTTATTACCAATATTCTTTTGTTTCTGGGATAGACTTCCATGTTTAGAGTGGACTCCCCCAAACAGTGGAAGAAAAAGTGGGGCTTCTGGTCTACAAATCTTGTTTTTTGCAGTTTGTCCTTTGCACTCCTCTCCTGATAGCCTGTCTGTTAGGAGTTGCCCTTTCTCTAAGTCCTTTTTTTTCTTTGTTTTTTTTTACCTGGAGAATCACTGATTTTTAATTTGGAGAAGGGTCACTGGCCCACACATATGCATATACAATAATATATAAATACAATAAGTATGCACAATATAAATGCAAGGTAATTATGGAAGGGGACAGCAATTGAGATAAGCTTTGGAGGAAACTCAGGATCTCGGAAGTCAGAGGTAAAGGAGTGCACTGCAGGTGGAGCAAAGACACGAAGATAGAGAATGGAACTGGGATTTTGAGAAATAGTAACTGTTTGGCAGAACCACAGAATACATGAAGGAGAGTAATATACTTCAATCATTTCAGTCGTGTTTCACCCTACTTGATCTCATTTGGGGTTTTCTTCATAGAGATAATGGAGTACTTTGCCATTTCCTTCTCCAGCTCATTTTACTGATGAGGAAACTGAGGCAAGTGGGGCTAAAGTGACTTGCCCGGGGTCACCCAGCTAGTAAGTGTCTGAGGCTGGATTTGAATTCAGGGAGATGAGTCTTCCTGACTCCCGTTCCAGTACTCTGTGCACTGTGGTGTTCCTTTGCTACCCTAAAGTAATATTTAATGAACCTATAATGGAAGGTTCAAGCCAGGTTGTAAACAGTTTAAATTGGCAAACAAAAACCTGTAGTTTACCCTCAAGGTCACAGGGAGCCATTGCAGTTTATTGCACAGAAGAGTGACATGGTCAACCCAATGCTTTAAAAATATCACTCTGGCAGCTTTATGGAAAGAAGGATTAGAGAGGCAGAGCTTCACCCTTGGAGCACTGCCCAACTTCTTGAGTCATGCCAGAGGCATTATAGCCTCTCTCAGCCTCCAGTTCCTTCTCTGTTAAATGAGGGGGTTAGTCTACATCAGAGGTGTCAATCCCAGGACTTGTCCACAAAGTGATCCGCAAAAGTCCAGGAGTGCAGGCTGGGATATTTTTTCTAGGATACATTTCACTAACTAAATAAATAAACAAACAGATAGATAGACAGACAGACAGATAAATAGATAGATAATGATAATAATACAATAATAATAATAAATAAATAAAAATATAACAGAACATACATAATGGTAATGTGTGATTTTCCAAGTCATTGTATGGCCTTTAGGGATCCTGTACTATTTAATTTTTATGTGAGTTTGATACCTTACTGCCTCAAAGGAAGTGGCATTTCAATTGGCTTTAAAGACAGGTTGAGCTCACTTTTTTCCCTGTTTTTTTTTCTCTCGTGAATTTTCCCTTTTGTTCTGATTTTTCTCTCTCAACATGATTCATAAAGAAATGTGTATTAAAAATTGATGTACATGTATAACCAGAAAAAAATAAAACCATTAAAAAAATAAAGACAGGTTGAAGTTAACAGGTAAAGAGAGATCTGAATGAGCAAAGACAGAGCAGGAAAGTACCAGACATTTTCAGAAGCTTTCAAGAGTGGGATATAGTTTGGCTGAAGCGTAGTGTTCAGAGAAGAGTCATATGAAATAAAGTAGAAAAGGTGGGGTGGCCCCATTGCCAAAGACCCAGAATGCCAGGCAGAGGAGTCTGAATGAAACTCTGTGTGTGTGTGTGTGTGTGTGTGTGTGTGTGTGTGTGTGTGTGTATGTGTGTGTGTGTGTGTAAGACTATGTTCAAACAGGAATCCCAAGGAGAAAGCATTCATTTGAATGAATAACTGTCAGGAGGTGTTTTGTTGTTTTAAAATCAGTTTTATTCCACTCTCTCCATAAAGAAGCCACTCCCTCCTATCTCTACCATTGTTCCAGGGGCATCTTCATACTGGACAGAAATTGATAGAAAATGAGGAACCTCAGACAGTGCTACCCCCTTGGCCCAAGACAGCCAGAAATCTCTGGAGACCCGTTGGGACCGGGCGCAGTGATCGGGCCGTGATTCCAGGGGGCCCATGAGATAAAGCTTGCTACCCACCGCCCCAAGAGGTGATGAACTCAGGGAGCAGAGTGAGACATATAGTTTTGGCTCCGTGCAATGGAGGGATCTGTTTTCCTTTTTGCATATACAAGGGTTTTGTTTTTTTCCTTTTTTCTTTTCCAATGTGGGGGTGGATATATACATTTATATGCTAGTTGAAATTTAAAAAACAAGAATTTAATTAAAAACCAAAGTGACCCATCGCCCTTGATTGGGAGATAGCTCCCCTCAGTATTTCTGCAGCTTACTGAATGAATCAGCCTCTCCTGCACCCCCGCACAGGACTCGATACAAACTGATGCTTTAAAACACTCTGGATGTGGCTGGATGATGGCTGCAGACTCATTTTCTCGTTCCTGCCTCACGCAGCCATCCGCCGGAGTCCTGGGGCTGCGGGAGGAGGGGAGAGGTGGAGACCTCCCTTCCTCGTCCCCACTGCTCATCCCTCCCTCCCCCTCCCAGCCACTCTGAAGTGCTCCCGGGGCTAGAGCAAGGGAGGGGCCCGCAGGCCAGCCCACCCCCTCCCCTCCCCCTCTCCCACCCCTCCCCCAGCGCCAGCCCAGCCTTCTGGTGTCCAGCTGGCCCGGCAGCTGAGGAGCGTCGGGGCTGCTTGTTCTAGCCGCTGCCACCACTTGGGATGTTGATTTGCATGTGTATGAACCGGAGCCGCTCAGGTGCAGTTGGCAGGTTCCTCCTCCCCCTCGCGGCCGACCCCCTCCCCCCCGCTTCTCCGCCCCTCCACCACCCGGTGTTAAGCTCGAGGCTGATGATTCCTATTTCTCCAAGGGGCACTTTGCATGAAGGGACCCGAGTCCTTTCCCTGCTTCATTTCCGTTCCAAATCCTTACAGAGAAATAACAACCCAGCCTCTGAATGCAACACAATAGAGCAGAGCTGCAGCCAGCCTCGGCTTTCTTTCATGCAAACCACATCCCCTGCAAACCCTTTCAGCGTTCGGTGGTAAATAAGAGAAGAGAATAAGAAGAGGTGCGTGCAAGGGAAGAGAGTTGTCAGCTGAGATTTGGAAAGAGGAAAAAAAAAAAAAAAAAAAAACCACACACACAACAATGCAGATAGTGGAGGGATTTTAGGTAGCCTCTGCAGGTGGTGAGCCCCGCAGAAAGGATCCCGGAGGCAGGAGTCACCGGGGCTGGGGAGGGAAGCTCACCCAAGACAATGGAGGCCAGGAGAGGTATCAGGCCTGGGGCGGCCCGCGGAGAAGGGAGGGAGGAAGGGGATGTGCTCCCCACCCTGGCTCCGTTTATCCTGGCCCGGAGCCGGGGTTTGGGGCCCTCTGGAGCCACGGTCTCGGCCCCGGGACGGATGCCCAAAGGTTCAGCGTGGAACTCGAATGGCATCAAGGCCTCTGAGAGTCAGTGCCTCGGTCCTTACTGCCCGTGCCAGGCCGCTAACGATGCCCCTGGGCAATGCCAGGGAAAGAGAAGCTGAGGAAGGGAAGAAAAAAAAAAAAAAAAAAGCAAGGACAGACTGGGAAAATGGCAGAGGTGCCCGAGAAGGAGAGATCTTGGAATGCAGTTAGGGCAGAGCCGATGCCAGGCCTGGAGGAGACTCTTAAGATGGGAAGCTGAGGGGGAGAGGGGGAGGGTTAGCCTGGAGGGCCCAGGCCAAAAGAGCAGGTTCAGGCAGTCCAGGACTTGGGAACAATCAATTAGCCAAGAAGTAAGGGATTAGAGTCATGACATCATAGATCTAGTTAGTGCTGAGTAGTATTCAGAGGTCACCTAAGTCAACCTGCTGATTCCACCGAAAAGGATCCGAGTCCCAAAGGGTTTAGGTCATTTTCCTAAAAGTCACCCAGGTAAATAAATGGTTAGAACCAGGATTTAAAAACTAGTGACCCTGAGCCAATCACTTAGCCCTGTCTGCCTCAGTTTATCTGTCAAATGACTTAGAGAAGAAAATGGAAATCCATTTTGATATCTTTGCCAAGAAGACCCTAAATGGAGTCATAAAGAATCAGCCACAACTGAAAGTGATTTCTCCCCAGAACTATGTTAATTCCTAGAAACCTAATTTTGAATTCAGGTCCCAGATGCTGACTTGGTGACCATGGACAAATGGCTTAACTTCTCTGAGCTCGGTTTCCTCATCTGTAAAATGGGGATACAAGTGCTTGCTGAACCAGGAAATAATTGTATGCAGTTCAAATTATAAAGGAAAATATAAACTAGTATTTTCCAGTAAAAATACAAGCATTATGCTAAGCACTGGAAATACAAAGACCAATTCTGTCCTCATCCTTCTTTTCTTCCTGATTTCTCCAATGATCAAGGTACCTCACAAAAAAACCATGGAGGGAAAAAACTGAAAAAAGAGCACACTCTTCTGCTTACCTACTTTATAGAATTGCTTTGTCTTTTGTTTTTTTTTTAATTTTAATAATAGCCTTTTTACAAAATATATATAAAGACAGTTTTCAACATTAACCCTTGTTCTAAATTTTTCTCCTTTTCTTTCCCCCACTCTCCTCCCCTAGACAGCAAGTGATCCAATATAGGCTAAGCCTATATAATTAAGGAAAGTACTTTGTCAAGTTTAAAGAAGGCTATAGAAATGTTTATATATATATATATATATATATATATATATATATATATATATATATATATATGTATATATATACATATATATGTATATATATATATACATATATATGTATATATAAAACATGTATGTTTTATTTATTATATATATAACATATATATGTTTTTTAAGATTCCTATTCTCATGCCTTGAGATATGGAAATAACCCTGGCTTCTAGAAGTTGATCAATAGGCTGCAAGTTCTGACAGTTTCTCCCAAGCTAGAAAAACTATGCAAGAGACCTGATCTATCTGGGTCAAAATAGGAGCCCATGTGATGGATTATAGAGTCACTGGAGCCCATAAAATAGTCAAAAGTGATTGTCACATCACTAAATGCCTCTGACACCCTCCCCTGACCTTAAGAATCTTACAGTCCATTTGGGAAAAGCAAGATAAGCAAAAAGGGCTGGAAAGGACAGACTAAGTATCTAAGTGCTTAGTTCTTGTGCTCTGGGAGTTGAGACAAGTGTGATCAGTGCTAATGAGGTGAAGTCAAGGAAGGCATCTTGGAGGAGAAGGGAACTGGTACCAAAAAAAAAAAATGACAATAAAACTTTCTGTCCTTCCTGTCTCACAGGAGTGTCTGGCATGTTTACCTTCCTTCAGGTGCTGTCCACCTGCAGCTTGCCAGCATTTCCCTCCCGGGTGCAGGTACTTGCTGGTTCCTGCTTAGTGCTGGCTGGCACCCAGTTGTCTCTTTGAGTGATTCCTATTCTTACCAAGGAACCTCAGGGAAAAGCTTTTCTCCCTCACTCCCAAGCTTCCTTAGCCTCGCCTTTTCATTGCTTTCTCTGGGGTGCATTTGTTGAAAAGCAAAATCAGAAAGAAAGAAGAAGGTTCAGAACAGGGATTGCCTTCTGCCATCTTTGGTATTCCCAATGCTCAGCTCTTTAATAGAGCATATAGGTGTTTAAAAAAGGCTTGTTAACTGATTCTATGCTTAAATGTCCTGATGGATGCCGGCCAAAACCTCAAGGGACATTTGTTGACCAGGGCTCACCACTTTGTCATCTCCTAAGCATCTTTTCTGTCTTTCATCTGCTGACTCGCTCCACCCTGGAGCAAAACTGGACAAATCACCTCATTCACATCAAGAGGTTAGGAATTTAATATCATTAAAAGGAATTCTGGGTGACTGTGAAGATCCCCTCCAACCCTGTAATTCTAGAATTGTTAGAACCAGCAGGGACTGCTTGAGATCATTTCATCCAATCCTGTCATTTTTTCCAAAAGTTGCAGTGACTTATCCAGCATCAGTCACTTGGCCCAAGCACCATGGCTGGGATATTTGACCCCAGTCTCAGTGCTCACTTCATGGGATCCCACCTCATCAGCCCCAAGAACAAGATCCCTCAGTGAGGTTGTGATAGAGCCAGTGATGGAACTCAAGTCAGCTCATTCCCAGGCTTGGGCTGCTTCCTTTGCACTTTGCTGCCTTTCAGAAATATTGACCTTTTTTTAAATGGCATCAGGAAAAGGACAATGCACATTAATAATGATAGTTAATAACAGCAGCAGTAGTAAGTAGTTAGTAGTACAGTTATTAGTAATGGTAATAATAGTAGTAGTTAGTAGTAGATTGTGAATAGTAATAATAATTATTATTGTTGAATACTTTCAATCATGTCCAGCTTGTTATTCCAGTTTGGGTTTTCTTGGCAGAGATGCCAGAGTGATTTGCTATTTCATTCTGAGGAAACTGAGGCAAACAGGGTTAAGTGGCTTCCCCAGGATCCAATATCTGAAGCTGTCTGAGGCTTTTTTATCCACTGTACCAACTAACTGCCCAATAATAATATGGTAGTTAGTGGTAAGAGTAAGAGTATTAGTATCATTATCATTATATATTAAGGTATTTAGTAGTAATAGAAGTAGATACTTGTAAGTAACAGTAATAGTAATTGGTTAATATTAGTAATAGTTGGTAATAATAGTAGTAGTAAGAATACTAGTTAGTATTAGTAGTAAGTAGTAGCAATAGTAATAGATAAAAGCAGTAGTAATGGTGCTAATGTTAGTGGTTAGTAGTATTAGTATTAGTAATAGTAATGGTTAATGTTAGTAATAATCTTAGTAATAATATAGTAGCAATATAATAAGTAGTAGTATGTTAATGGTAAGGAGTAATTAGAAGTGATGTATTCAATAGTAGTAATAGTGGTGGTTAATGTTTTTTTTATAATTTAATTTTTATTTTATTTATAATTATAACTTTTTTTTTGACAGTCGATATGCATGGGTAATTTTTTACAACATTATCCCTTGCACTTACTTCTATTCAGATTTTTTCCCTTCCTCCCCCAACCCCCTCCCTCAGATGGCAGGCAGTCTTATATATGTTAAATATATTACAATATATTCTAGATACAATATATGTGTGTAGAACCGAATTTCTTGTTGCACAGGAAGAATTGGATTCAGAGGTGGTTAATGTTAATAGTAATGATACTAGTTAGCAATAGTGGTAGATAGCATTAAGTGGTAGTAATAGTGGTGGTTAGTTAGTAACTAGTTAGTAAGTTAGAATTAGTCATTAGTAGCAATAGTAGTAGGCATTAATATGTAGCAGCAATAATGCTAGTGTTAGTAGCAAGTAATAGTAATAGGTGGTGGTACTAGTAGTAGTAGTAGTTAATGTTTACTTACATACTTGCTAGTAAGAGTAGTAATTAGTGATGGAGTAACTAGTAGTTAATCGCAGGGCCAAGATTTGAAACCAAGTAGTAAGACACTGAAATTAGTGCCCTTTCTATCATGTTTCAGGCCACACCCAAAAGGGATGAACTCCTAAAAGAGAAACTTCATTAAAATAGATGAGGATATTTGGGGGTTGAGTCAATCAGTCTCAGCTGCTTCCTCTGTCCCAGGTGCCATGCTAAGCACTGGAGAGAATCCAGGAGACATCCCTAATTTCTCTCCACAAATACGTTGACCAACAAACCTGACAGGATCTTTCCCATCTTTATCCCTCTTCTCCTCCTATTAGGTAACTGTCTCAGACAAACACTGGCCCTTTTGCGATACCCCTGAGAAAATTTCATTAGTATTCAAGACTGGGATCCCTTTTAATAAGGGTTAAAAGAAATAATAGCCCCACTAAGGAAGGATGAAGAGGCTGAGTTTAAGCATGAGGGTCTGAAGAGGAAAGAGCAAAAATCACTAATCCCAGCATTTGAGATTTGGAGGGCACTTCTCCAGTCCTTTGACCCCAGAGGGCACCTTCCAGTCTCATCCATCCTACTTGGACACTTGAAGGACTCACTTCCTGAGAGGAAGCTGGGTCTGAAGGAGGCTTCTCCACAAGCAGAAAGCACTTCTTAAGGATCTCTTTTCAAGTAGTGCTGTGCTTTGGAAACTCATTTTGGAACAGAGGTTGACAACCTTTCAGGAGCAGCTTGCCAAGTCGTTATTTATTTGTTGAGGTGGGCTGGGGGTACCTGGTCTTAAGAAAGCATTAGATATTTCAGGGCAGCACATGTGAGGAAAGAGTCCTTTCCAAGGATCTCCTTGAGTAGGGAATGGTGTGTCTTCATGGGTCTCTTTCCTCCCAATTTGGTCTGATAGAAAAGCACCAGGATGGATCTAGAAGGTTTAATCAATGAAGAAGAGAGTATATAATATCCTCTTATTCTTTCTCCTAGGAATTAGGAGATTGGGGAGGGGGACTAAGCAAAGATTCTGTTATGAAACATGGTTCATCACGATGGAGAGTCAGCAGTTACCACTGACATTGGGTAATATAATGTCTTCTGGAAAGTAATGGGAATCAGAGGAAGGAAATGGATTTGAATCCTACCATTACTAATTATTGGCTCCGTGATCTCGGACAAATGATTTCTGTCCCTTTGATCTCAATATTCTCTTTGGTAAAATGGACTGAGCTAAATGATCTCTAGGAATTGCTTCCAACTCCAGATGATCTATGACTATGTCTTTACTAATGGACAGACTGTTTCTCAGCTTGACAATCTGTAGAGGGAGCTCCATCAGTGAGAGGCAGGAAGGTTTGAATGTTGACTTCTGTACTCTTGTATGAATAAATCACTTTACCTGATGAAATCTAGATTTATTTATCTGTAAAGGAGAGATAACAATCAAACTTACCTCACTGGACTGTTGTAAGGATCAGAGGAGCTTTATGTAAACATTAGCTGCCTACCTTTAGCAATCAAGGAATATAGAGAGGGTTTAAAGGGGAAGAAGGACCCATAGTGAAAGGATTTTTTGTTTGTTTGTTTGTTTGTTTGTTTTTGTTTTTTTGTCTTATGGACAAGTAGAGGCAGAAAGAAACCTAAAAAGATCCCTGACTCTGGGAAAGGATTGGAGTTTAAATCACTTCTAAGGCTCACACCCTTTATGAGCTTGTGCTAACTGTTTAACTACCCGGGGACCTCAGTATCTTCCTTTGCAAACTGAGTCTAACTAGATGTTGTCCCATAGCTGTACTCCCATCATCCTGCTGTAAAGGAGTTTTCTAAAAACTAATTTTTTTTTCCCTCAAATAATCTCTGGTCTTGAAAAAATATCTGAGATCTCATTTTTGTGGGAGCCATGTGGATGGGCACCAATGTTCCAAGGTCAAACATGGAGCACCCATCTAACTCATGTCCATACCCTCCTGTCTTTCCATCTTCAAGGTCCTTTGGGAACCCCATCTTCTCCCCATTGCTCTTCTCATCTCCTACAGCCCCCATTGGGCACCGATCATTTTGCACTTAGTCTAGGCTGTCTCCAACTTGATGCATGCGTTGTAACTTTGGACCCATGTTGTAAACTGCATGAGGGTTGGTAAAAGTCCATGCTCCTAGCCACTGCATAATCCAGGGGTGCAGCCAGGGATATGTACTGGTTCGGGTGATTGATTTCTGAGCAGCCAAGCATGGCTGCCTAGGCAAGATCTGAACTCGTTTCCCAACCTCTCCCCATCTGTCATGGCCAACTTGGCAGATCTGCTCAGCAGCAAAACACCTGGGGCATCCAGTATAAAAGGGCACTGGCAGGACCCGGCCTGCTCTTCCCCCCCTTCCCCCTGCTTCCATTCAAACCAGAACAGGGACCTGGAAGATGTTCCCCTTTAGAGCAGCTGCCGCCTGCCCCTCAGGGGCACCTGGGAGATGCAGATGGGGCCTCTTCTTGCCCCTTTGGTAGGATTCCTGTTCTGGGGACTGGGAGAGGAGGTGGGTGGCATATGGAAACACCAGGTGAGGAAGCCAAGATCAACTGGCAGCTTTCCCTGCTGCCGAAACAAACCCAAGCCCAAGGTTCAGCCTTGCACAATAGAGTGATTGTGTCTTTTTGATCCATAGAAATCTTGGAGGGAAGGGGTTCCTTTTTCTGTTCCAGAGGAACCAAGACATTTTCTGAACTTTCTCTTTCAAGAGATCTGCCTCCTCCCCTCCTCAGAGTAAAGTGGGTCTTCTTGGTCCTCTTCCTCACCTCCTCACCCCAAATACCTCTTATTCTCCAGCTTGTCTGGGATGTGAATGGGAGAATTGTTCATCTCTGAGCACTGTCTGGATATGGCTGGGCCTTGGGCTGAGGGGGGAGGGAGGTGGCGGATTTGGCTCAGGAGTGGACAGGCCAGCAGGACAGAGAGGATGGTGGCTTTGCATTGTGTGTGGCCTCGGATCCTGTGGCTGGCTTGGCCTCCCAGCATTCCTGGGCCTCTTCCCAGTCTTTCCCACCCCTGCTGGCTCCAGCAGCTGACCAAGCAGAGGGACGGGCTAAAGCATGGTGGTATTGGGGGCCCCCTGGATCTCCAGGAGAGAGCCGTCTGTGGAGATGCCTTCTGAGGGAGGCCCAGCGAAGGAGGAAGGGCGGAGAGAACAGGTGGCTGGGTGATAAATGAGACAAAGGCCCCCTAGAAACCACAAGGGCGCTTAACAAGGTTACAAGGGAAATGTGGCTGCTGACCTCAGCCTAATGTCATTCAGTCCTGAGCAATTCTCTCCCGTCCATTTTTCAAAACCTCTGCTCTAGGCTTCCTCCAGTGGCATCCAAACCCTAGGCTCTCTGAAGCCTGAACTCTGCCAGGGTCTGCCAGTTCAATCCAGCCACCATTTTTAGAAAGCACCTACTGTGTGAAAGGCACTGTGCCAGGGTTGGAGATAGTGAGGCAAAGAAGGAACTTTCCCTGTCCTCAAGAGGAGCAACAAATAACTTCTACTAAATTATTGGAAGGAGGGAGGGCGAGAAGGAAGAAAACAAGGAAGGAAGGAAAGAAGGAAGGAAGGAAGGAAAGAAGGAAGGAAGGAGGGAAGGAAGGAAGGAAAGGAGAAGTGAAGGAAAAAAGAAGGGGGTGGAAGGAAGGGGGAAGGGAAGGAAAGAGGGAAGATGGGAAAAGAGGAAGGAAGGAAGGGAGGGAGGAAGAGAGAGAGGGGGGAGGAAAGGAAGGAAGGAAGGAAAGAAGGGAGGAAAGGAGGGAGGGAGGGAGGAAAGAAGGGAGGAAAGGAGGGAGGGAGAGAAGGAAGTAAGGGAGGGAAGGAAGGGAAGAAGGAAAGAAGGAAGGAAGGAAGGCAGGGAGGGAGGAAGGAAGGAAGGAAGGAAGAAGGAAGGAAGGAAGGAAGGGAGGGAGAGAGGGAAGGAGGGAAGAAAGGAAGGGAGGGAAGGAAGGAAGGGAAAAAGGAAAGAAGGAAGGAAGGAAGGAAGGAAAGTGCTGGGAGACTTAGCACAATACCAGGTGCATAGTAGGCACTTAATAAATATTTATTGACCATCTGACCATAGCCCTTAGAAACTGGGTATGAGATAAGGTGCCCCGTCCTCCACTTCATTGGTTCTTTCAGTCTCAGTAATTGCTTAAGGTCTGCTCCTAATGGGATGATGGTGGCGGGGTGATAATGATAGCCAGCATTCACAGAATGTTTTAAAAGGGGGTCACAAAGAGCTGGACACAAGTGAAACGAGTGAACAAGAACAAGAACCCTGTGAACTAAGCAGTGCCAGTATTGTTGTTCCATTTTTTAGATGGGCAGATTGAGACTTAGAGGCAAAGAAAGTCTCACCGAGCTTTGGTTTGGATCCGTCTCCCGGTTTCCAGAGCCACAATTCCTTCCCCTCCATGACAGTAAAGGAAGGAGAAGGGAGGAATCCTAAAGGCCCCTAGGTCACAGAATACATATTAGCCCCTGGTCCAGCTCCTAGTCCAGCCTCGGCGGAGCTCCCACCTCGGGTCGCTGTGGCTGCCCGGCCCGCAGAGGAAGGCTGCCTGCCTCTGCCTCAGAGCTGGGAGATGCCTCCCGGGAAGGCCTTCTGATCCAGCCCTGTGCAACTGAAAGACCCCATTTAGCGGGAGACGCTTTAGTGGCGAGAAGGGAGCGCTGCTGCTAATCCCCCTCCCCCGCATTGACAAAAGAGGCCTCCTAAGCTTTTAAAGTAATTAACCAGGTGCAGTTCTGTTTATACAACACAGCCTTGGGGAGCTGGGGGAGCTGGGGGGACCGGAGGGGAGCGCCCGCCTCCCCAGAGACACCATTTGCTGCTGGAGCGTCCCCCGGCCCGGGAGAGGCCCGCGGGCTCTGGGCAGCGGAGGACGCTCGCGGTTTGTCAGCCTGTCCCGGGCCGTTTTCTCCGCGGGGGCTTGGGCTGAGCTCGGGCTCTCTCCCTCCGCCCGTAGCAGGAGGGACTTCTAGATTCTGTGACATCCCTAACCTTTGGGTGTCCCGCTTCTGCTGGGGCAGTGACAGCAAACTCACCAGGGGGGACTGGGGGGAGGGGGTTCTAGCACTGATACAGCCTTGTGAAGGAGATGGAGTGCCGGGGGCTGAGTCAGGAAAACCCGAATTCAGACACTTGTTATCTGGGTGACCCTAAATAGGCTACTTAACTCCGTTTGCCTCAGTTTCCTCATCTGTAAAATATGGACATTTGGGCAGTTAGGAGCTGCAGTGGGCTTGGAGTCTGGCAGACATCTTCTGGAGTTCAAATCCAGCCTCATTCACTCACTAGCTGGGCAACTCTAAATAGATTACTTAATCCCATTTACCTCAGTTTCCTCATCTGTAAAAAGGGCTGGAGAAGAAAATGCCAAACAGCTCCAGTATCTTTGCCAAGAAAATCCCAAATGGGATCATGAAAAGTCAGAGGTGACCAAAAAAGACTGAATAATAGCAACAAATATCACCCTCCCAGGGTTTATGATGAGGATTTTAGATGAGACAATATTTGTAAAGTGCTTTGCAAGGTTTTTTTTTAGGCAATTGGGGTTAAATGACTTGCATTTTTAACCCAGGTCTTCCCAATTTGGGGCCTGACTCTATCCACCGAGCCACTTCCGAGTGCTATATAAAGGCATTCTGGGGGACACCTCCAACTTGGAGCTTAAATCTATCTCACTATAAATTCTGATACCTGGAGCCAAGCCCAAAAAGTCTAATTCTTTTTTCATGACAGCCATTTAAATCTCTGAAGATAGTTCTCAAGTCATCACATTCATTTTTCAAGTGAGGAAACAGAGTCCAAAAAAAAAAAAAAAAAAAAAAAAGAGCTTCATCCAATAGATAATAAACCAAAGAGGCAGGAATCCAATGCATTCCCTCGGACTCCAAACCCATTAGATCCAGCTCCTTGCTTTTCTGGACTTAACAATTCCATTTTGTTTAACTAGTCTTTCTAGGGCACGGTCTTTGTCCCTTCAGCAACCCCTCTGGCCTTACTCTGGGCTCATTCCAGTTTGTCCATGTTCTTCTCTAAAAGTGGCGCCCAGAATGGAATGTGAACAGACTGTGTAAGTCTGACTAGGGCAAAGGCCTCCGGGAGCCTTCCCTCCCTGGTTGTGGACACAGGGCCTCTGTCAAATCAACCTAACCTCACATTAGCTGGGAAATTTGTTGACTTCTGGCCTTTCTCCCAGTGTGGTGAAACGACCTGACTCCTGGTCTCTTTGCTCCTGTTACAGTCCCAGGAAGATAGAAGAATGCCTTTCTTTACAAGGGGTTGCCAAGCCCTCCCCATTTCCAAAATAAACAGACCAAAAAAAAAAAAATCTAAACCCAGAAAAGCTGAGGGACTTCCTTTTTCTGTTATTTCCCACATATGACCCTCCATCTCACCTTTACACCTTTTTGTTGACCATCCCGCCCTCCCTTTGAGATATGGTGCAGTCACCATCTTCTATAAGAGTTCTTTACTGATTCCTCCACTGCTAGGGCCCCTTCTCCTCCCAAATGACCTTTTAAACATAATTTAACTATTATGTGTATATACTAATTTTATGTTCATATTGCACTTATTTTATATATCCTGTCTTCCCCCATTCAAATACAAGCTTTTTGTGAGTAGGGATCATTTCATGTTTGGTAACCTAGCTCAGTCCTAGCATGTAGTCAGTGCTAAATAAGTACTTGGTGGTTAATTAGCTACAAGCTTTTTGTGAGTAGGGATCATTCCATGTGTTGGTAACTTGTGTGCCCATCACCTAGCTCGGTTCTCTCATGTAGTCAGTGCTAAACAAATACTTGTTTATTGATTGATTAAGCACCAAAGGCACACAGGCAGCCAGTAGCAAAACTAGAATTATTTGACCCATATCTTCTGATTCCAAGTTCAATGTTCTTTTCTTCACCTCTAAAATAACTCCCAGATAACTGGCTAAATTCACTTGTGTCTTAGAGGGTGAGATAAGGTAACAGAAGCTCTCAGATTCTTGAGGTTAGTAGTCTCCTCCCCATCTTCCATGGCAAATGTTTTCCTTCTGGTATTACATTCCATTTAACCTATTTATCTCTTTTTCTATCTTTCTATCCATCTGTCTCTTATCTTTCTCTATCTGTTCATTCATCCATCCATCTATCTACCTTGTTATCTATTGTTCTCTCTCACTCCCCCTCCCTCTTTCTCTTTCTCTCCCCTCCCCCTCTCCATCTCTTTTTCTTCTTCCTTCTCTCTCTCCCCGTGTCCCTCTTTCTGTTTTTCTGTCTCTCTTTGCTTAGTTTCTGTCTCTCTCTTCCTCTCTCTGACTCTCTGTCTCTGTCTCTCCATCTGCTTAGAGTTCTCATGTATCTCCGCTTCCATCATTAAAAATGTGCGCTTCTTGAGGACGGGGCCATGTTTTTGCCTCTCTCTGCCACCCCAGACCTTGGGATAATGCCTGGCACTACAAAGAGCTCAGTGAACGCTTTTTGCCTGAGTGGGTGGAGGGCAGAAGCCAATTATGAGTTCAGAAGCTGGGGTCCTGGGAATTCTAGTGACTTAGGGAAATGGGACTCCTATACAAACCCTGCAATGAGAGTATGTTTCTACTGTCCTTGACAATCAAGGCAGACTACAACTGAAGCAGCATGAGCTGTGCTTGATGGGATGTAGGAAGTTCCCAGAGAATAACGAAGGCAGAACTGACACGTCTGGGTATTCTGCCCAAGGGGCTTCATTACACAGGCAGGGACATGGCATCCACACCCTACTGCCACCACCTATGGAGCACTAAATAAAATGTGTGAGCATGCCTCTGCTCCTGCACCAGGTACCAGACCCCTGTTATGTTCTCATACATTCTGGCCTGGTGTTTTCTGATGCTTTAGTAGGGATCTGTCTTTAGATGGTGGAGGGGAAGGGGGGACCGCTGAGGGAGCAGGCCCTTTCTAATATAGGGTGAAGAGCAAACATCTCCTGCCTAATTCAACCTTCCCATCAATACACTGAGTCTCCTAACTCCCCATGGTTACAATATTTGGAAGAAAGCTCAGATAGCATCTCATCCAACTCCCATTACTTCAGAGAGGAAAATCATTGCAGCCTACGTGATGAAGTTTCTTACTCAAAGTCAAAAAGCTGCCTCCCCTAAGGGCAGGCACTAGAATCCAGGTCTCTGGGCCCCCATTCTGCTGGCTTGCATACACTTGGCACCCCCTGCAGACACACTCCAGAACATCCACAATGAAAGACTGCATTTTTATGCTCTAATGAGGAAACTCCATTAATTTTCTCCAGAAGTGACAATAATATAAACTGGGTTCATTGGAATGATAGAAGTTAGTGATAGACACAGAAATGTTATTGCCACCCAAGGGACCTTAGATAGATCTGGGTCATGGCTTCTTAACCTTGTTTGTGTCATGGACTGCTCTGGAAGCCTGTCTAGTGAAACCTGTGGACTCCTCAGAGTCATGGTTTTAAAAGCATAAAATAAGATACGTAGGAAGACAGAAGAATCCAATTATATTGAAGTACAGTTCCCAGAATATGAAAAAGACAAGTTCCCAAACCCCAGGGACCTGATCTAGGCCAACTCACTCATTTTACAGAAGAGGAAACTGAGGCTTGAGGAAAACCATGAATTTGTAGTCAAAAGATCCGAGGCCATAGCTTAATTGTTGGGATAAAACTGGCTATGGGCTCAGAGACCTGAGTTCAAATGGCACCTCCAGTGGTGAAGAGTTAGTTTGGGCTGCAGATTTCTCCTTCATAAAATAACTAGACTCGATAGAAGCTGGTCTTTTCCAGGTCTAGTTCTTTTAACCTCTGACCTTCCTAGGCCTCAGTTTCCTTATTTGTAATAATAATAACTATCTATATCTGTATCTAGATAGATGTCGTATGTATTTATATATACATAAACAAACATTATATAAATACATAGATACAGATGTAGATATATACACATACATATATGGCAGCTAGGTGGTTCAGTGCATAAACTGCTGGACCCGGAGTCAGGAAGCTCATTTTCTTGAGTTCAAATCTGGTTTCACACACTTACTTAGGTGTATGATTCTGGGCAAGGCACTTTACCCTATTTGCCTCAGTTATCCCATCTGTAAAATGATCTGGAGAAAGAAATGGCAAAGCACTCCACTATCTCTGCAAAGAAAATCCCCAAAGAGGATCATGAAGAGTTGGAAATTCCTGAAAACAACTGAATAATCAACAAACGTATGTTTATATGTACATATGTGTATCTCATTTAATCCTCACCACCCTGGGAGGTGGCTGCTCTTATTACCCCCTGCCTAATTTTACAGATAAGCAAACAGAGGCTGAAAGATCATGAGTTTTGCCAGTGTCTAGGGCAGGATTCATATTCAAATCTCCCCAACTTCCAGTCGAGGACTTTAACCAGCTCACTGTAAGAGAGTCTGGAATAAATTACATCGAAAGTCTACTCCAGGTTGTGGGTCTCCAGGCCATCAGACACCTAGCCCAGGACCTTTCCCCAACACCATCAGCTCCTCGAGGTGAGTGGGATTCACCAGGAAATGTATACTTGATTCTAGGTGAAAGTCCCTCTCACAGCCACCATTACTCTAGCCTGTGGGGTCCCCCACATTATTTCTTCCTTGTTTTCCTCCTAGAGGTCAGTTTCCAAATACAAACCTCCTTTTCTCTGTCTGCCTCCCATAATACAGCAGATACTTCCCCTTGCTTTGGGTTCTGCCCGCAGGGAAGGCTGGGAAGACCCAGAGTTTCACATTTTTGTCCTTTGCTTAATCCGAACTGAATCAAGAGGGCCCCGAGGTTTGACAGCGATTTTATTTTTAAACCGACCTCTCATATTGTCAGCTCCTTCTCCAGCCTCCCTCGGGAGGTCGTGGAGGATCCTGGTTGTTTTACAGATGTTACAATGAGAAGCAGGTTCATGTCGTCCTTGGGGGCAGCGGCAGGCTCAGCTTTCTCTGCAGAAGAACAATGGGCCGTCTTCTGGACCACCAGGAGACAGAGGGAGGCAGGCCCCATCTAGGCCTCCAAAGGGAATTCTGAGTCTGGAAGCATT
Organism: Sminthopsis crassicaudata; assembly: GCF_048593235.1. Classification (NCBI taxonomy): domain Eukaryota; kingdom Metazoa; phylum Chordata; class Mammalia; order Dasyuromorphia; family Dasyuridae; genus Sminthopsis; species Sminthopsis crassicaudata. The sequence continues at coordinate 55,443,128 of NC_133618.1, read as the reverse complement.
CTGCTCTCCCAAAGAAACGGGGGATCAAGATCAGAAAGAGTTTTCATCAACAGGAAGCATGTGGCCTTCCTCAGCAGCTGCTACCCACACTTTCCTCCCCGAGATAGAGTGGGATGATTTTCTGCCTCTGTGGTTCCCCTCTTATCAGATGAGCAGCTCTAGAGAGATGTCACTGCTTGATACCATCACCAGCTTCTCACACCGTCCCTCCCAGGAGTCCCACTTTAGGGAGGGGGCTGACAACCAGACGAGAGAGAAGGCAAAGTGTAGAGGAGAAAAGCTTTGAAGTCAGCTTGAGAAGCATGATTGGAGTTCACAACTATTTTTTTTTGCCTCTTTTTGTGATATAGTGTCTGGCATACAGTAGGTGTTTAATAAATGTTGATTAAATTATAGAATCCATTTTACAAACTGGTACTTTGGATTACAAGGGATTCTGAGTAGAACAAGGATGGTTCCCTATTATTCATTGCCTTTGTTCCAAGGGCATACCTTCCTGCTAGAAGCAGACTGCTATAAGTGGATGGGGAACTGAATGTGGAATCTGGAAGACCTGAATTCGAATCTTGCCTTAGAGACCGATAAAATGAAGCACTGAACGTCCCATTCTCCTTGAACTTTGTGGTCAGCCTGTGTCACGGCAGATTTTTATTCAGGTTCCGGAATCCTTTGACTTCCACCACATTGATGCTCTCAGCTCTGGGCATTTGAGCGGGGCTGCTCCGTCCTCCACACCCATCCCCAACTGAAGGCTCCTTCCCAGCAGCCACCGGGTCCCCGACAGGTTCCCTCCCTGGCCCCCCATCCTGCCCTTTTCCTTCCATTGGGGGAAGCTGCCGGCTTCCCTGTGAGATAACAAGTCAGCTCCCAGGGCTGAGCGCCGCCAGCCTCCTCGTGCTGACAAATAGCACTCCACGTGTCCTGGGGTCCTTGAGCTGCCTCCGGCCCCTGGTGACTGAGCGCCTACCGGGCAGGAACAGCCCCCAGAGCCAAAGATCTTACAGCCAGGAAGCCTCCCGAGCCCGAGATAATGACCCCCACCCCTGGATCCCCCCTCAGCCGTCCCCCCCCCCGTGTGCCTCTGGGGAGCGCTAAAGGGAGGAGCTGCTCGCTCCGAGGAAGGAGGGAGGGAATAACGGAGAGGGATCTCACGCAGCCTCGGTAATCCTCGCCCAGTGCTCGGCGTTTGCAGCTTGCAGGAGACCCAATTAATCATTATTAATTTAATCCACTCCGACTTGGAGTCAGCCTGACAAGAGATCAGCCACAATTTATCCCACCTACTAAAGGGTGACCTTATCAGAATTCAATGAATTCATCATTACATTAAGAAAGGCTCCTAATGAATCCCTTGTCTGTCCAATTTGCTGAATGACCATCATCAGTAACTGAGTCACCGGCTGAGCTCCCGTGGCCCCGCATCCCGCTGCAGGACCGTTAGCGAGCGGTTGATTGGAGGGGGAGGGGGCAGAGCGGGAGGGAGGGGGGCTGGAGCGAGCATCCGCAGGGCCTCTTAGTGCCCAACGTGAAGGACCTCCCCTTTTTCACTAGAGGTCACTCTTGTTGCGGCCCAGACTGGAGTTTTTCACAATCCTGCAGGAATCGGCGAGGTTCCGGACCCGCCCGGAATCACCAACACTTGAGTTCAAATCCTAGCTTGGGCATTTACTAGCTGCTGAGCCTGGACAGGGCGCTTAACCTAAAACACATCTGAGTATGTTATCTCTCCTGCTCCTAAGTTCCACCGAGTCCTATTATCGCCCCAAATGTATACATGTCTATGTATTATATGTGTAGATGTATATAACACACACACTTTGTGTACATATATCATTTTATATCTGGTTCTGACGTGTGATTATTTTATATATTCTGATATAAGAATTAGATATAAAATGCAATAGATATCATAATACACAATTTGTCCTTTTACAATATATTGTGATGCATTCATTCATATCATAACATATACCAGAAAAAAATCTGATTCAGATATATCAGAATCATAACATATCAGAATAATCATAATATATCAGAAAAATACATAAAATCACACAGAATGATATATATGCAGTATCATTTGTAATATAAATCATGAGATGATAAATAAATCAGAAATATCTGATTCTCATATATCTATATATAATGTCTTATTCTGATATATCTGAATCAGATATATATATATATGTATTTCTGATATATTCTGATATGAATGAATGCATCATAATATCAGAATCGTAACATATATCAGAATAATCATAATATATCAGAAAATACATAAAATCACACAGAATGATATATATGCAGTATCATTTGTAATATAAATCATGAGATGTAGAAATATATCAGAAATATATCTGGCTCTCATATATCATATTTAATGTCTTATTCTGATATATATCAGAATCATATGTAAAATGCTATATGTATCATACAATTTATCCTTTTATATTATGATGCATTCATTCAGAATATATCAGAAATACATATATATCTAATTCAGATATATCATAATCATAACATATATCAGAATAATCATATCAGAAAATACATAAAATCACACAGAATATCATGAGATATATTATACATTATGAAATGTATAAATATATCAGAAATACATTTGATTCTCATATATATTATATCTTATCATTTATATTATCCATCATAATTATCAATATACATATATTAGAATATGTCAGATTCCAGTCTATTTTCTGACCTATCAGAATTAAATATAAAATTGCCTCCCCATTAGAATGTGAGCTCTGCCAGGACAGGGATCTGTTCTTCAGAGTACCTAATATATGCTGTTTTTGTTGTTATTCAAGTTGTCTCAGTTACATCTTACTCCTGGTGACCCCACTTAGGGTTTTCTTGACAAAGCCATCAGAGTGGTTGGCCATTTCTGATGTGACAAATGAGGAAACTGAGGCAAACGTGTGCAGTATCACACAGTCAGTTCTTTCTGACTCCAGGCCTGTACCACCTAGCTTCCCTAAAAAGCCTAAGTATTATTAAGCAGATGGTTTTGCCCTCGCAGGAGCCCTGGCTGGCCCCCACTCTGAGTACCACTGGACTGCAGTGCTCCAGTCAGGAACTCTATTTGACCCAGCCCCTCCCAGTTGTGTGAGCCTGTTTCCTTATCTCGAAAATGCAGGTATTAGCCCCTAAGGTCCTTTCCAGCTTCAGATTTTCCCTCCTGCCACCTCTCATATGACCTCAGTCATTCATTCTCACTGGTAAATTGGGGATAATCTTGTGTGTGCTACTTAACTCATGATGTTGTTATTACATAGGAAAGTGTTTTGAAATCCTTAAAAATGTCAATCAACCTGCATTTATTAAACACCTACTGCGCACCAGGTGCCCTACCAGGTGTTGAGATAGTGTGTACCCTTGAGGAGCTTGCATTCCATAGTGAGAGACGTGAGGGTAGGGAACAAGTACATGTAGATATAAATACAAAATTCTCAGGGTCTCTCAAAGTTTTAAGCTATTAAAGCTTGAAATTGTACTAAGACTTGAGGGACTCCCTGTGTCCAAGGTAAATGTAAAATGATTTGCAGGGGATTGGGGAGAAAAATTGGGGAGGGGGAGTGAGGAGAGGCTTCATGTAGGAGGTTAGACTTGGACTGAGTTTAGGAAGGTGAGAGAGGAGAACATTTCAGATGTGGAGGGATAGCTTGTGCTAAAGCAAAGATGGAAGAAGTGAGATTACAGAGATGAGGAAAAGCATTAGACTGGTTTGCTGATTACAAAAAGTGCATGAAGGGGAGCAATTGAGGGATTAGGTAAACGATAATCCCAGGTATCTCCGTGGATAGGTCTTCTGTCAGGAAGAGTTGAGTTCAAATCCAATCTTAGATATTCTCTAGTTGTGTGATTCAAGCCATTTGTCTTCATTTTCTCAACCATACAATGGAAATAATAATATTATCAGCTTCCCACGATTGTTGAGAGGATCAAATGAGATAATATTTTATGAAACAAACAAGCAAAAACCACCTGGTATATAGTAGGTGCTATATAAATGCTTATTCCATCCCTCTTCTCCTTAGTAAAGATCCATTTGTATAAAAATATTTATGCTAGATCTTTTTGTGGGAGCAAATACCTGGAAACTAAGGGAATGCCCATCCACTGGAGCAAGGCTGAGCAAATTATGGTTTATAAATATAATGGAAGGATGGTATTTGGAAGGGATGCATTGAGAGAAACTTGGGAAGATTTGTATGAACTGATAGAGAATGAAGTGAGCAGAATGGTGTCTGTAATAAACAATTTTGGAAGCCTTAAGAATTCTGGTTAATATAGGAACTGACCATGATTCCAGTGGACCCCGAGGAAGTGGGTCCTGACAGAGTGGTGATGGCCTAAGGGTACACAACAAGACACAGATATTTCTCAGTAGAACTCTGTGGGAATTTGTTTTGCTTGATACTGCATATTGTTCCAAGAGTTTCTTTTAGGGGAAATAGTTATTCATTAATTGAAAAATAAAAAAAAAATTAAGAGAGGAAATGACTACTGCAGTAGTCCATTTGGGAAGTATTGAAGGCCTGAACCAAGGCCATGGCCATTTGAGGGAAGAGGAGAGGACAGACACAAGAGGTACGATGGAGGCAGAATTGCTAAGACTTGTCATTGATGAGATTTGGGGCATGAGGGAAAGTGAAGGGTCAAAGATAGCTCTGAGTTTATGAACTTGGGTCACTGGGAGGATGGTGGCTCCTTCACTTAATAAAGACATTTTAAAAGAGAAGTAGGTTTGGGAAGTAAGGAAGAAAGACGGGAGACCAATATTTACTAAGTCCTCTATGCCAGGTACTGGGTTAGGCGTGGAGAAAGGGGAAAAGTTGGGAGAAAAGAATTGGAAGTTGCTGTTATTAACAACAGGTGTTAATAACAATTAAGCAAAACATCTTGTTTTCCAAATATACAACCTTTTTGAAGGCAAGAGTCCTTGTGTCTGTCACTTGTGTTCTTCACATAGGGCTAATACAGTGCTGGACATTCATTAGAGTTCAGTCTTTGGTCATTCAGTGATGTTACTCAACTTCAGGATTAGGGGAGATGGGAGTCTCAATAACCAACTTTCTTATAAATCGTAGGATTTTAGGATTTCAAGAAACCTTAGGAATCAGCTCGTTTAATTTCCTCATTTGGCAGAAGGGGTAACTCAGACTCAGTGAGGAAAGATCATTTGGCCAAAATCACACAGTAAATGACAAAGGTAAGGTTGAACTCAGACCAAATGCAGTGTTCTGTCTACTATACCACACTGCCTCTCCTGTGTGTCCAAAGACAGATATTTGGTGATGATATAAGGTAAGGAGCAGTGGGTTTGGAAGTGGCAAAGGAAGGATTCCTAGAGAAAGTGGAAATTGGGAAGAGGAAATTATTGGGAAGTTCAGAGATCCTGGCCCTCTGGACATCCTATGACATAAGGGCTTGGATATCCCAGACTTGGGGTCTGGCAAACGACCTGTGTCTGCTTGGCCCCCCTTAAGGCATTTTGAAATACTGTTGATTGATCTAGCCAAAGACAATCCTTTATAACCTCAAGTTCTTACAATAGTATGCAGAGTACCTACAGAAATCCTAGGGGAAAGTTGTGCCCCTTGGTGCACAAATGTCAGAGAAACTTTTCCTGGGCTCTTGCTGAGTCGGTGGGGTTTGAGTGACTTTGAGAAATTTTTCAGTCGAGAAAGATGCATTCTGTAGCTGGAGGGTGCAAATGTCCCCCATAGGAGAGGCATCTATGAGAGGAAAATGGAAGAGGGGGTTTCTAAATTGAAAAGTCCCTTTAGCAGGAGCCAAGGTGGGAAGTCCCCCTAATTTGAACCTCCTTCCTGCTGATAAAAGAACAACTGGAGACTGTGAAGTTGCTGGATGAAGCAGGTCACCTCTCCAATAAGGGGCATCTGAGCAGAGTTGCCATTATTTATTCCTTTCTTCTTTTATCCCAGGAAGAAATAACAAGAACAAAATTAAGGGACTCTATAAGTAAAATGATTGCTGTCTTCAGAATGACTGAACCTCTGAATTAAGCATTGATTTTCACCCATGAACCTATGGCATATGGGACCAGCCCCTTTGCTTCCCTAAGCCTCAGTCTCCCTATTTGTGGAAAAAAAAGTTTTGATATGAGGCACATTCCAGCCCTAACATTCGTTGATGTCATGACTTCGATTCTGGTAGCACTTCAGACAGCAACAGTGGAATCAGTTTTCTCTATAGTCAATTCTCAGATTTCCAGATTAATGGAGAAAGAAGCTTGAACCAATAATTGAGCTCTTTCAATATTGTCAAATTGATGCAAAATTACAAAAAACAAGCATGGCTCACAAGAAGAGCCATGAGAAGACATCTTTCCCCCACAGCACAGTCCTCTGTAAGGTTAGGAGATCCATGACTATGGAACATTGCCTATTACTTTATTATTACTAGTAATTACTATTTCTAATTTACTGTTATTTAAACAATTACCATGACTCTGACTTTTTCTATGTTGATAACAGAATTAGTTATTTGGGATGGATCATACTGAGAAATTCTAGTAATGTATCAAAATTTTATTTTTAAACATATTGAGGAACTCCAGCCATATACAGAGGAGAGCTTCTAAGATGGTTAAGAGTCTGGTCAGTGGACTAGTTGGAGCAGAAGTCTTGGATTCTAGTCTGGGCCCATGTTTTATATTTGTACTTAGTTTTAAGCAGTCATTCTCAGTTTCTCTTCTGTGAGATGAGGGACTTCATGGTCCCCAGGTGGTTTTTTTCCCCATGCTTCTGTTGCTTTAGGGTTTGCTTTTTTTGTGTGATGTCAATGGGGGGTTAACATAACTAGTAGGGTCAAGTATCTGAGGTTGGATTTGAACTCAGGTCCTCCTGACTCCAAGACCACCACTCTATCCACTGTGCCACCTCGCTGTCCCTGTTGCTTTAGATTTTGAAGAATAAAGAGTAATTGCAAACATAATAAATGAAGTCTCAGGTTTAAGAATTACTTGGAACTTGGAAGAAGTAGCAAGTTAGAATCATAAAATTGTTAGGAGGAGGGAATGAGGAAGAGAGAGGGAGATAGACTTTGACAAAGGCAGAGAGGAAAGAAAGGGAAAAGGGAGAGAGACAAAGGCAGACAGAGAGAGACACAAAGAAACAGAAAGGGAGGGAAGGAGTGAAGCAGAGTGGAGAAAGAGCTAGAGAAATATATAGAGAGAAATATGGAAAAGGAGAAGGGAGAGCATAGAATGCAAAATCTTTGAACAGTTAAAGTTCATTTAATCCAACCCTGTCATTGATCGAGGCTGAAATTTCTGTGTGAAGTGGTCCTAGGTCTTTACACAGTGAAGAGTAATGTTAAGAAACGTTTTTCTTATTTGTTATAGGATAGTAGTAATGGTGGTAGTAGTAGTAGTAGTAGTAGTAGTAGTAGTAGTAGTAGTAGTAGTAGTAGTAGAAGTAGTAGTAGTAGTACTTAGTGTTATTTCTAGTAGTTATAGTAACAGTAGTTAATAGTAGTAGTAATTAGTGGTGGTAGTAGTAGAAGTAGTAGTAGTACTTAGTGTTAATACTAGTAGTAATAGTAATAGTAGGTACTAATAGTAGTAATTAGTGGTGGTAATAGTAGAAGTAGTAGTAGTTAGTGTTAGTAGTAGTAGTAATAGGAACAGTAGGTAAGAGTAGTAGTAATGATTAGTGGTGGTAGTAGTAGTAAAGTGTTTGTAGTTGTTGAAATAGTTAGTAATAGTTGGTATATAGATAGCAATAGTTAGTGTTAATAGTAGTAGTTGGTTGTAATAGTAGATAATAGTAGTGGTAGTTAGTGTTAGTAGTAGTAGCAATAGTAGGTAGTAGTAGATAAATGTTACTAGTAGTAGTAATAGTAGGTAGTAATCGTGGTAGTAGTAATTATTAGTTGTAGTAGTAGTTGTAATAGTAGATAATAGTTGTAGTAATTAATATTAGTCGTAGTAATAATTGTGATAGTAGGTAGTAGTAACAGTAGTTAAGTGTTAGTAGTAGTAATAGTAGGTGGTAGTAGTAGCAGTAGTAATAATAATAAACATTTATATAGTGCTTACTATATGTCAGACACCGTGCTCAGTGCTTAAATGGTTCCAAACAAGTTTGGGCTAAATGTTATGAATTAAAGACCCAGGAAAGCTTACACAGGGAAGCATCTAATTTATTTAGTTTGATGTCTCACTGTGATGTCAGGAAGAACACTTATAAGTCCGTTAGAGAAGCTCAGTGAAAAGCATCAAGCTGACTCTGGAGTCCAGTAACCTGGTTCTAATCCTCTTCCCAACACATGCTACTTGTATGAAATCGTGCAAGTCCCTAACTTATTTTCCAGGGTCCCAGGATTCTCATCTATACAATAAGGAGTTTGGGGTAAATGAACTCAGAGGTCCTGTTAGAGTTGGGAACAGGACACACCCTCTAATCCTTTATGTGACTAAGCTCTCCAGGCCCTAGAGTGACTGGGAGTGAGAATACCACTGGTCACTGCTGGAGCAAGCCTAGAAATCCTCATTTCCCCCCACCTCTACCCTGGGTAACACCTTAGGAACCAGATATCTGAGTCAATTGTTCTGTGGGCTGGGCAGAACCAATTTTCTAAGTACTACGTGAAGCTTAAAATCAGTCCATGCATCCCTTACATGTCCAAGTACCTCTCTTGCCATCTGGTTCCTAGACTTTCATGGGTAATGGCTCCATGTGAAAAAGTAGGACAGCCCGGTCATTGGGGAGTTTCTGTGAAGAATGATGTCTGTAGAAGCAGGTATGAAGGCAAGACCTTCTAGAGACCTTGTAGGAGGCTCACGACAGAATCTTGACTTGGAAACCTTACCTTCACCAACACTCAGTTTCCTCATCTGTAAAAATGGGGATAAAAATTCTTTTCTCACTTGCTTAACAAGGCTGTTGTAAGGAAGGTGACTGACAGACCTTAAACTCTAGGAAAATTTTATTAGACAAAATATTCTAATTCTTAGTGCCTGAGCACAATCAGTGCTGGGTGGGGTCATTGGGGAGGGATGGGGAAGAAGGAGGGGCAGAGAGTTCCTCCCTGTTGGGCTTGGTAATGCCCTCAGTAGGTTTCTGGATGGCATCTTGGCCACCACGCGCTCCATCCTGTTAAAATACAAGCAAACCACAGAAACCGTAAGTGCTGACTTCAGGAAGCTGGCTGCTGCTGCTGGTGGCGGATGGGCAATATAAAAATAGCTCATCCCCAAGAGACAAAGCCCAACCAACAACAACCAGCCACCATTCGAAAGTGGGGGGCAGGGGACCCAGCCTGAGCGCTCCAGCCTGAAGATCCTGCTGGGGCTGTGGGTTAGCCACCCACCAGAAAGTTAGCGGCACCCTTGCTACTGAGCCGGGCTGCAGTGAACCATCACCTGCCTTGGCTCCTTTCCTCTGTTTTAAACACAAGAACTTCAGATCTAGAAATGATCTTAGAGATCGTTTGCCATGATGCTTTTACCTTGCAGAGGCCTAGAGAAGGCTGACCTGTCCTCAGTGAACTTCTCCTTGGGCTCCAATATGAGCAGACTCTAAATGAAAATCACAAGGAGAGTGTGGGACTGAATTCCGTCTCCTTTCTGGCTCCACAGTCTCCAAACCCTGCATCTTCCAGGAGAAACTGAGGCTTGGAGAAAGAAACTTGTCCAGAGTCCTAGAAGTATCATAGCTGAGCCAGGAACCAAACCCATACTCCACGTCAAGGGTTTTCCCCAGGACATTTCAGTGGTCCTGCCTTGAGGTCATATATTGCTTGGAAGCTAAGCTGAGGGAGCAATACCTCACTAATAGTTGTTTCATTCAATAGCTTTATAAATACCTCTGAAGCTTTGCAAATTCTCCCAGAAACCTTGGGAGGGAGGAGCTTTCGTGACCATCCCCATTTTACATTTGAGGAAACTTAGGCAGACTAAGATAAAGTGACCTGTCCAACATCACATTTACTACTTCTTCTCCTACCCTTTTCCTCATTTCTCCCTCTCTAGAAAATCGAGAAATACTAAATATACTCCTCCAGCTCCTTCTCCAGCCTGTTTCCCTCTCCCTCTCCCTCTCTCTCCCTCTCCCTTTCCCTCTCCCTTTCCCTCTCCCTCTCCCTCCCCCCATCATTTCCTGCTTTCCTCTCCCTCTCCTTCCCTCCTTGCTCTTGCTCTGTCTCTGTCAAAATCTGTCTACCTTCTCCCTTTTCTCTCTCTCTCCCTCCTCTTTTTCTCCCTCTCTGCTTCTTTATGTCTTTCTGTTTCTGTCTCTCTCCCTCTCTGCTTACCTTTCTGTCTCTGTACCTCTAAGCCTCTCTCTGTCTTTCTCTCCCCCGTTTCTTTGTCTTTCTTCCTTTGTGTGTCTTTCTGTCCCTCTCTACCTAGCTGCTTCTATCTCTTTCCTCTTTTCTCTCCCCTTCTCCTTTATAACCTTCTTCTTTCGTTTCCTTCCCTTATACTTTCCTTCCTTCTTCCATTTCCCTTCTCTTTTTCCTTTTCCTTTCTTTCTTCCTTCTTTTTTTTTGCTCCCTCCCTCTCTCCCCCTTCTCTTTTCCCTTTCCCCTTCACTCTCTCACATCCACTCCATCTCTTACTCTCTTGCCTTCAGTTTCTTCTCTCCCATTTTGTCTCCTCTTCATGAATATAATAAATCAAATACTATCAACATCTTAGTAATATTCTAGCTGCTGACCCAGGCTTTGGGGGAACTAAATGAGTTAATTGAAGGTTGGGGGAGCTGCCAATTCCCCATCCACCATATATCTGGGGAAGATCTCTGGCTGAATGCTCTGACATATTCTAAGTAGCATCAACCCAGACCCCAGGAAACCTATTTATTACCAATCTAAAGGTGAAAACTCCCTTGGGACTGGGAGTACATGAAGCTAAAAGAACAGGGGTCACAATGGACATCTGTAGCAGAATAGGTTTTATAAAATTCCATCATGACCAACTCCACAGGATTTGCCAGTTACCTATTCTGCTAGGAACTACTTCCCCACTTGGCAGGAACTGAGGCCATGTCCTTAATGAAGAGACTTAGAAAATAAAAGGAGAGACCTGAGCCCAGAACCTCTTCCAAAGGCCTTTCATTGTCCTTTCACTTTGTATGCTGTGTTGCTTTGGTGGATGTTTGAGGAAACTCTACAAATCTTCTTTAGTCAATTGAATGGAGAAGAATGAAGGGAAATTGGAAGGAAAATTTCTGCTTGCTCTGTGGGGAAAAAAGTCAACTTAGCAATTCCTATCCTGCTTATAGTGAATAAAACCAGGCACCCTCCTCTATAAAATGAGATGGATTTGAAGGCCCTCTCCAAATCTGCCAGAGTAGAATAAGCTTAAAGGAACAAAGTTATATAATAAATACCCTAAGTATTATTTTTTTCTATTTTTATATCTTGCCCTATATTCCATTTTAAAATTTTGATCTATAGAGTCTCATGGTCTAAAGCCTGTCTTTGGTACTCCTACTTCAAAAATGAAACTTTTCTTATAGTATCTTGTCCACTTTCTTTAGTATCTGGGCTTCTGGTGCTCTAGAACCCACAGACTCATAGAATAGTTGGCTTTACATTTATTCAATATGATTTTCTTTGATTCAGCCAAATGTTTCATCTTTCAGATCTCTTTTGGCTCCTGACTTATCACTTTTTTGTCTTCTTCTGTCCACTTTACGTCATATACAAATTTAGTATACATATGCCATCTATTTTTTTTTAAATCCAAGTCATTGCAAAACAAATGTTAACCATCACAGTAACATAATAAAATCAAAGCTGGAATGGATTGCAGAACACAGAGAATCACAAGAGCTAGCCTGTTGGACGTAGATTGTCTGAGCTGGAAGGACCTTAGGAAATAACACTGTCAGAGTTGGGAAGAGCCTTGGAATATGGAATATCAGAGCTAGGAGGGATCTTAGAACACGGACTATCAGTCAGAAGAGATCATTTAGAATGTAAAAAATCATAACTGAAAAGGGCTATAGAACAAAGAATATCAGAGCAGGCTGTAGAACATAGAAAAATCAGAGCTGGGAGGGACTTGAGAACAAAATGATTCTTTCCTAATTAGTAGGCTTTATGATTTCCACAATATCAAAGGCTATCCACTGGAATAACTTAGAGGAAAGGAGTAAAGAAAGGTTCTCCCTCGCTACCACAATATAGTGTCCCCATTCCTCTCTCTACCTGTCTCTCTTGGAAGCCCCCTACCCCATCCCTACTCTCACCATCCACACCCTATTTTCTATGCTCCTTTTACCCCCATTTTGTAGCCCATAAAAATCCATTTGGGGAGTGATACAGAGAATACATTTTTAATAATATAAGGATCTATAATCTTCACCTTTTTGAGAAGTTAGTAATATACATTCCATTAGATAAAGATTTTATATGTAACCCTGTTAATGACAGTAATCTTTTCTCCAATGTTTAGGGAATTAAACCGCACACTGTTGGTTTGGGAGGGATACAGAGAATACATTTCCAATAATATAAGGATCTATATCTTCACCTTTTTGAGAAGTTAGTAATATGCGTTCCATTAGATGGAGATTTTATATGTAACCTTGTTAATGGCAATAATCCTTTCTCCAGTGTTTAGGGAATTAAACGGCATACTGTTGGGATTCATATTGTGCCATCCTTTGCTGAAAAGTGGGCCCAGCTGATATTTAGTTTGTACATTCCCTCCTCCTTATTTTTCCCCATCCCACATATATCCCAACTGAATTTGCCTCAGGCACACAAATTACTAGTTACAGCTCTCTATGCTGTCCTTATGGAAAAAGAGAGAGAAATGTAGGTTAGGGATAGTACAATTAGGTTGATTCAAAATTGGTTGAATGGTTGGACCTTAAGAATAGCAATTAATAATTCAGTATCAATTTAGGAGGAATTCTTAAGTGTAGGACCACACAGAGTGCTGGACATGATCCTGTGATGTTTAACATTTGTTTTCGATGATTTGGATAAAAAAAATTGATGGCATATGTTTACTAAATGTATATAGGGGACAGGAGAAGACAAAAAAGTGATGTCAGGAGACAAAGAGATCTGAGAGATGAAACAAAGAAAATCATATTGAATCAATGTCTTATATGGGTCCAAAAAGTCAAATCAGCGAACAAAAGGGGAGGTAGTATTTCATCTTTAAGAGGATCTGGGGATTTGGGTGAACTGACAGTTCAGTAATTAGGAGATGATAGTTTTAAGTTAGATATAGAGGTCTACTCTTTGTTCTGCTCAGGTCAAAGTACAACTTCAGTGCTCCCTTTATTTCTGGGCACCAGAAGAATATTGGTGAGCCCTGGTCAAGCTATATGAGATTAACTGAAGGAACTAGATGGTTGCTCTAATCTAAACAAGAGAAGATTGATGGTAAAAAGGAGGAAAATATGTTAGTCAGCTTCAAGTCTTTGACGCTCCGTCTTTTGGAAGAAAAATTAGACATACTCTCCTTGGCCATAGAAGACAGAATTAGGAGCAGTGGGTGAAAATTTAGTCTAGAGAACAGAAAAGATGACAATCAGAGTTATTCAAAAAGACTGCCTCAAGAGGTAGAAAGTTTCATCTCATTAGGGCATTTTCATCCAGAAAACTCTCTTTACTATGGTAGCCCCTTTCTTCTATTGGTGAGCTCCTCCTGGATCCTCCATTCTATGAGTAGATTCGAGTCATCCCCTTCCCAGCCCCGTTTCAGAGTTTCTCATTACCAACAAGGGGTCCTCCATTAAAATGTAAGCTCCTTGTGTCTTTCATTTTGTTTGCATTTGTATCTCTAGCATTTTCTACAGGGCCTGGCACATTGTTGTAGTTGTTTACACATTTCAGTTGTGGCCAACTCTTGAGTGGGGTTTTCTTGGCAAAGACACTGAAGTGGTTTGCCATTTCCTTCTCCAGCTCTTTTAACAGATAAGGAAACTTAGATAAAGAGAGCTAAGTGATTTGCCCAGGGTCATCCATCTAGTTAAGTGTCGGAGGCCAAATTTGAACTTGGGACTTCTTGCCTCCGGTCTTGGCACTCTGTCCACTGCCCTAGAGAGTTGCCCCTGCCTGGCACATATTAAATACTTAATAAATGTTGCTTATCAATAGAGTTCTTCCATTGGAGACTGAAGAAGCGCTTCTTTGTAATTTTGTGGAATGGATTCTTGTTCGGGTACAGGCTATATGGTTTCTGAAGTCCTTTCCACCTCCGAGGCTCCATAGGTCTTTAAAATTAAAAGACCCCTAAGGTCCTTCCCAGTCCAAAGTCCCATGATCTAAAGCTTCTCCCCTCATTTTGCTGAGGAGGACTTAGGCCCAGACAGAAGTCATTTGCTCAAGGTCACCCAGTGAGTGAGTGGAGGACCCAGGTCTCCTGATTCCCGACCTAGTGCTCTTCCCACACTACATCATCCCTAAGTTAAGGTGAAGTTGACTGGCAAAGGACTTTAAAACCCATAACCAGGAGATTAATTTTTCTTCATTAGGCAATTAGCAGCTATGGGAGCCATTTGAAAAAGAGGATGATGCATCCCGGCCTGTTCTTCCACTTAGGGGAAAAAAAGTGTTGGGCAGCTCTGCCTGGAATTGATTATATTGGCCAGAAGGCAGGGATGTAGCCGTCAGCAAGATTGCAGCAATCAGGCGAGATAAGAATGTCTGGGAGAAGGCTATCACTGTGGGGAGAAAAAGCGAGGCTCCGATTTGAGCAATATCAATCATAGTAATAGAAATGACAAAGTGGACAGAAGAATCAGAGAGCTAAGAGCCTGGCAGGGGGACAGGACCAGGGGAAGAGAGGCAGAAGGGAAGGGTTTGGGAGGAGGTCAAATTTTTGCCTTCCTGGTGCATTAGATTGGGTTTTTGAGTGACTTAGCCATCCAAGAGACAATAAAGTGGTGGAAGATTTAATCTTTCACCTCACAGAGCGAGGGTCCCCAAAATGAAGAATTTTAGAGTTGGGAATAAAATTAAAGAGCATTCAATTTGTCAGTGAGGGAGGGCAACCCTGGAGAGAAATGTCTTGCTTAAGGTCATGCAAGGAGTTAATGAAAGAACAAGGCAAGAAACAAGGTCTTTTCCACTTCAAAAAGACCTGAGGCTCAAATCCATCAAATTCAGCCCAGATTGCTCTCTCTCCCCACCAGCCGAGACAGAGGAGGCAGGACTGCCTCTGAGTCTTCCCATCTGCAGAGACATTTCTCCTCCTGTTCTTTTGTCACTTTTTTCTTTCTCCAGGACTTCCCTAGTGTTTATTTTCATAATAAGAGCATAGAATTGCATATTTGGAAAGACCTTAGAGGTCATGTAATCCTTCTCTCTCTTTTCCTTCCTTTTTTCCTTTGTTGTCTTTCTCTTTCTTTCCTTCTTTTTTCTTCTCTTTCCCCTTCCCTTTACCTTTTCCCATTCCTCCTTTTCTTTCCCTTCCCTTCCCTTTGTCTCTTCTCTTTCTTTACCAATCAACACAAACACTTTGATCAGCTCTGCTTCCAATCTGGACTATTTCACTTCTTCTTAGAGAACCTGTTCATATCCCACTCCCAAGAACTCACCATATTGATGCCAGACTTAGAGTGGGCACTAGCTTAGTTTTAGCTTTATTATAAACCAGAACTCTGGAGCTCAAGCAATCAATCACCCTCAGCCTCCCTATAGCCAGGATTCCAAGCTTAGGTCTCTATTTTACCAAAGGAAGAATTGAGGCTAAGAAAGAAATGGCTTGTCTGAGGTCCTACAGCTAAGAAGTGGCAGAAGATCCTGGTTTTCTGACCCCAAATTCAATATATTTTTCCTCCATATTACTTGACTTGTGTGGAAAAGATGAAATCATGAACAGGGAGAGTTCCATGTCATTTTCATAGGGAGATCTGTTCCTCTGGGGAATGATCCTGGGCTACAACTTTTTCTGAGGATCTTGAGATGCCCAGACACCAGGATGTGCAGTTAGGAAGAATAATTAAACTAACATCAGGTGAGTAGCTGGAGAAACAGGAGGAAAACCAGGAGAGGCAAATAACTTCAAACATAAGACCCAGGGCAGCTAGTTGGGACAGTGGAGAAAATGCCAGTCCTGGAATCAGAAGGACCAGAGCTCAAATCTGGGCTCAGGCTCTTGACACTTATTGTATGACCCTAGGCAAGTCCCTTAGTCCTGATTATCTCTCTCTCACACACAAATTGAGGGCCAAGTGGGTGAGAAGAT
This sequence comes from Sminthopsis crassicaudata, assembly GCF_048593235.1. Lineage (NCBI taxonomy): Eukaryota > Metazoa > Chordata > Mammalia > Dasyuromorphia > Dasyuridae > Sminthopsis > Sminthopsis crassicaudata. The sequence goes on along the minus strand of NC_133618.1, from coordinate 55,426,924 downwards.
AAGATAGGAATTTGGGCTGCTTGAAATGACCAAAGATTGACACTGGAGTGATTTTTTAATCACATGATGCAGATACCTTAGAAACCTGTCCTGGCATCTGCATCCCACTGTCCCCAGTGGAGGATTTCCCACTAAGCTCTGTCCTGGGTGGGGGATTTCCCACTAAGCCCAAGTCATCCATGTCAGTAGACAGGACAAACTATGTCAATCCACAGAATAATGAAAGTGGAGGATACTCCAGGAATTATTTATTCTACGGGCTGGCGAACCTTTTAATAGAGAAGAGCCCTTTGGAGTGGTATTTGGAAATATAACTTTTATATACATACACACACGAGACTGTCTGATGTAGTGAATAGAATGCCAAGCTTAGAGTCTGGAAGGCTTTGTTTCCAAGCCTGACACTGTGTGACATTGGGCAAGCCAATGAATCAAACAATTATCAAGAATATTAATCCCTTAATGTGTGCTAGTCATTGTGCTTTATATTCCTGGAGACAGAAAGACAAAAACAAAAATAGTCCCTGTCCATGGGGAACTTATGTTCTACTGTGGAAATGTATCCTGTTCACAGATAAGTCTATTTGGGATATGTCCAAAATAAAAAGTGCTATGAGGAGGTAGTAACAACTGAGGAATTTAGAAAAAACCTTCTGAGATGAACCTTAACTTTGTTATGAGTTTCATGAGAAAGAATAAGGAAAAAAGAGGATTCTGGGATTGTGGAAACAATTTGTACAAAGGCCCTGAAGTGACAGAGGGAATGTGTTTTGGCTGGAACCTAGAGGAAATGAGGGATGGGAACGTATACTTAGTCTGGAAACATAGATTAGAGCCCATTTCTGAAAGTCTTTAATTGTTAAATGAAAGAACTTGTATTACATTTTAAAGGCAAAGAGAAACAATGGAGATAAATGCCAATTTGGAAGCTGTGTGGAGAATGGATTTGAGGAAAGACTGGAAGCAGAGAGACCAACTGGAAGGCTATTTCAATAGTCCAGTTGAGGGGGCAGCTAGGTGGCTCAGTGGATAGAGCACCAGCCTTGAATTCAGGAGGACCCAAGTTCAAATTTGATCTCAGACACTTAACACTTATTAGCTGTGTGACCCTGGGCAAGTCACTTAATCCCAGTCTCAGGAAAAAAAAATAGTCCAGTTGAGAGGCATTGAATGCCTGGAGAGGATAGATCTGGTATGATGGGAAAGTATGGAATGGATATTCGACTTAAGAGTGTTGTAATTGAAGATGTAATATGCTACTGTGAAAAGCCCCAAAATCCCAATCCAGAGGACCTTTGTTAAAATGAACTGGGAACTGGGGAAAGAACCCTAAGGAGCTTTTAGAGCCTTTTGCCATAGCATGTGAATACAAGTTTTTCAAAATAGCTTTCCCTTTGAAAGCCTGGAAGAATATAATAAAAAGGGAGTAGAAGAAGGAAGAAACAGAAACATGGCAGCAGCAAAGACTGGATGCGTGTGGAAGGGAACATTTAATTAAAAATAAAAACAAATCTTAAAAATGAAAGAAAAAATAGAACAATGGATTTGAAATTAGAGGACTTGGGTTCAAATGCTGCCTTTCCATTGGATTGCAAGCTCCTTTGAGGGCAGCAACTATCTTTTGCCTCTTTCTGTATTCCCAGCACTTAGCACAGTGCCTACCATTTAGCAGGCACTTGCTTAACAGATGTTTATTGAATTGAACTGAGTATCTGTGTGACCATGCTCAAATGACTTCCTCTCTCAGTTTCCCCTCTGAGAAATTAGGGGGTTGGGTTGGATGGCCTATTTGGTTTCTTCCAGCTCCAAATCTGTGATCCTGAGAGTTGAGCAGCCCCTGAATGACTCTGTGCTTTGGATGATCACTACCCAAAGGATTTGAGTAAAGAATGATCAAAACCTTGGGAAAAAACCTTTGTTATTTTGCTTCTTCTTAAAAGGGCTTTAAGTAGAGAGATGCAAAGTACCCCCTTGCTATTATCTGTGTCACCAGCCAGTCCCATGCAGTCCAGGATCTTCATTAAAGAGAGAAGGAACCAAAAATCCAGTGGCTTGCTCAGTGTCACCCAGCTGCTGAGCAGCACAGATGGTCTAGAACTTGGGTGCCTTGGATTCTTTCTAAGAAAGCAGACTGTTTCTCTTTATGTACCCCTAAAGTGTTAATAACTAAAACATTTGTAAGAAGGAAGCACTTCATTAAGGCATATGATTTTAGGTACTCCAGACCAAGTTTTAGGGGGGAATGAATTGTTGAATCCATTCAATAAAACTAGGAATGGTCTTTCAGAATTCTAGCAAAGGATCGACATAGGACCTAGAGAATCTGCATTGAGGCCCCAAATGTATGAGTTATTTCCCTTCCCTGGATCTATGTCCTTATCTAGGTAGGCAGTTAGCATAATGGATAAAAATACTGGATTTGGCATCAGGAAAATCTTAAATTTGAGTCCTGCCTATTATGCCATTTAGGTGATATGGATATAACTGTAGTTAAGCTAGATCATGAAAGAGAAAACATGAAGCTGCTGGAATTTATGGAAATTAGTGGACAGTGACTTGGCCTGTCAGACTCAGTTTACTCAATTTGTAAAATGAGGATAATAGCTGCACCTACTTTGGGATTTGTTTTGGGGATCAAAGGAGACATATATATGGGGTTCTTAATCTTTATAGGTTCATGGACCTATAAATTCATTGTTAGATTTCAGTGTTCATAGAAAAAATTACAACTGTATTTTCTACTTTGAATCTCTAACTTAAATTTTGCATTCTTTTCCATTTTAAAAATCATGATTCTGAGAAGGGATTTCTAGGCTTTACCAAACTACCTAAGGGGTCCATGATAGGAGAAAATGTTAAGAATCTCTGTCATGTAGAAAGTGTTTTGCAAACCTTGAATCTCTATGTAAATGCTAGCTATTATTATTAGCTGTCAAAAGAGGAAGTAGGATTAGAAGATCTCAGAGGTCCTTTCTTCCTTTGACATTTTGATTCTTTGACTCTTTCCATCATTTCATCAACAAACATTTACGAGGCTCCTGAGTGCCAAGTATTTTGCACCTTTGGGAAGTGGATTAGGGTTGAAGGCACCATCTCCATCTTTTCTAGTTTGGGATTTTCAGTCTTGATTCATAGGTAGCAACTCAGGGACCCCCCAGTACCCATTCTGAAGGCGTCATTCAGAACCAGTCATACGTTTAAGGAGTGACTAATAGACACTGTTCTCAATAACTAATAATATTCCTAGGAATATTTCAGGTGGCATAATAGTGAGAAGAAAGAAAGACAGAGAGAGAGAGACAGAGAGAGAGAGAGAGAGAGACAGAGAGAGAGAGAGACAGACAGAGAGAGAGAGACAGAGAGACAGAGACAGAGAGAGACAGAGAGAGAGAGAGAGAGAGAGACAGAGAGAGACAGAGAGACAGAGAGAGAGAGACAGAGAGAGACAGAGAGAGAGACAGAGAGAGAGACAGAGAGAGAGAGAGAGAGAGAGAGAGAGAGAGAGAGAGAGAGACAGAGAGAGACAGAGAGAGACAGAGAGAGACAGAGACAGAGACAGAGAGAGACAGAGACAGAGACAGAGAGAGAATGAATGAGAATTTAGGAGTTGGGTGTCACAGTACTTCATGTACATATTGGCTCAATAAGTATTATTGAGCCAACCAGGCTGATTGAGTTATAGCAAATTAAGAAACAACTCCTTCCAAGTTCAACCCCTCCCCTCTTTTCCTCTCTTTTTCTTTCTCTCCTCTGCTCTTCCCTTCTTCCCTTTTTCCCTTCTTCTCTTCTTTCCTCTCCCCCTGCTTGCCCCATACCTTTCTCCTCCCTCTTCCTTCCTTTCCCTCCCTTCTCCCCTCTTCTTCTTCCTTCTCCTCTTTCTCCTCCCTTCTTCCCATTTTCTCCTTGCTTCTTCCCCTTTGCCTTTTCTTCTTCCGTTTCCCTTCCCTTCTCCTCCTCCCCTCCCTTTCCTCCCTTCCCTTCTCCAATCTCCCTCCCTCCCTTATCCCCCTTCCCTCCCTCTTCTCTCCTCTCCCCCCTCCCCCCCCCCTCCCCAGCTTTCTCGGCTCAGGAACAAATGTCTATTCTTGCAAAAAAAAGAAGTGACAGGGGTCGGCTCAGTGCTTTCCACATGACCTGCCTGGGAACAGGGCCCGTCTTTGTTAATCCCGCAGCCTGTCATTTCAGCCTCTTCACAAAAGGCATAAGCCACTTACTGCTGTGCTCCCCCCTGACCCCGGCCCCTATTGTGCTGCGCTAAGGGAGGGGCGCGAAGTTCGGGACCCTGCCCCCTCCCATTTCAGCTGCTCGGAGCCCCCAGCCCGCGTGCCTGGGAGGGGGGGTTGCAGGCGGGCAGGGCACGACCAGCTGGGGAGAGGAAAGGACGCACAAAAGACCGGGTCCGCCTCTGTACTGCGGGGCCGGCCGGGATCAGGGGGCAGGACCAGGGACAGGGACGGGGACAAGCCCAGAGCCAGGGCGGAGGAGGGCAGGCGCAGGAAAGGGGGCTCAGATCTGGGCAAGTCGCCTAAACAGCAGGGATGGGCAGCGGTGGAAACCCTGCGGGACTGTCATCAGCCTTGTCACAACCCTCCTTCTCCTTCTCCTCCTCCTCCTCCTCTTTTCCTTCTTCCACTTCCTCCTCCTCTTTCCTCTCCCTTTTCCTTTTTCACCTTCTACTCTCTCCTTTCCATCTTCCTTTCTGTTTCCTTTCCCATCCCTCTCTTTCCTCCTTGATTCCATCCCTCCTGGCTTTTCTTCTCCTCCCTCCTTCCTTTCCCTTCTATTTCTCCTTTTTGCTCCTCTCCTTCACTTCTCCATCCCTCTTTCCCTTCTGTTCCTTCCTCCTCCTCTTTCCTCTTCTCTCTTCTTCCTCATTTCCTCTTGATAAAACCCCAGATTCCCAAAGTTGCAAAAGATCCAAGTCATCTAGTCCAATCTTTTCCTGAATTTTAGTCATGCCTTCTATCACATCTAACTGAAGTCCCTGCAGTCTCTGCTTAAACAGTCAGTGAGAGAGCAATTCACTACCTAAGCCAGGCAACCCATTTCCCATTTTAGACAGATTGCAAGACTGACTCAGCACAACCCACCTCCATTCTTAGAAGAATAACTCCAAACCTCTATGCTGCTGATGCTCTTCTATCATTATTTCAGTGAATACAAACTTCTCTCTTCCATTCTCTCTCCACTCTTTCCTCCCTCCCCTCTTCTTTCTCTTTATCTTCAGTTAACCTCCTCCTCCCTTTTTCCCTTTCCTTTCCCACCTCTCCTCTTTTCTGTCACTGCTCCCTTCCCTCTTTTTGACTTCTCTTCTGTTCTCTCCTTTTTTCCTCCCTTCCCTCCCCCCTCTTTCCCTCCCTTCCCTCCCCCCTCTTTCCCTCCCTTCCCTCCCCCCTCTTTCTCTCCCTTCCCTCCCTCCTCTTTCCCTCCCTTCCCTCCCTCCTCTTTCCCTCCCTTCCCTCCCTCCTCTTTCCCTCCCTTCCCTCCCTCCTCTTTCCCTCCCTTCCCTCCCTCCTCTTTCCCTCCCTTCCCTCCCTCCTCTTTCCTCCTTCCTCATTCTCCCTTGCCTTTTCTTCCTTTTCTCCCCTACCTCCTTCCTCCCTTTCTGACCTTTTATCTGTTCACTTTTTCTCTTCTCCCTTTCCATTTCCCACTCTACCATCCCTCTCTCTTTTACTCTTTTTTCTTCCTTTTCCTCCCCTTCTCTTCTCCCTCCTTCCATCCCTCTTTCTAGTTAAACATGAGCCAAGGCAGCTGATTCACCTACTTTGTGATCAGGTAATTTCAGTCTGAGGGATTCAAACCAAATGGGTTTCATCCAAGTTTCCGGGCTTGTAAATCATATAGGGATGGTGTAAGGGGTAGTAGCATCAGATAGTATTAAAGCTGGAAATGAAAGCTGTCTGTGAGACCTGGGGAGGTAACTAAAGCTCTCTGAACCTCAGATCCTCATCTCTAAAAGGAGGGAGTAGGGTTAAATGTGACCTTCCAATTCAAAATCTCCGATCTTAAGATCTAGGGAAATTCTTTCATTTCATAGTCTGTGGAAATTTCTGAATTTTTCTTGAAAAGTTGGGTCCCAGATTTTAGGAAGCAGGACAAATAACAGAATGCCTAGTCATGATCCCAGAAGTTAAAAGAGCTGCTTAACACCCCTAGATCCTCATGGGATATATACTGTGTGTTTTTAACATAAGCATTTTACACTCTCTCTCTTTCTCTCTCTCTCTCACTCTCTCTTTTTTCTTTCTTCTCTCTTCCCTCCCTCCATCCCCTTCTCTTCCTTCTCCTTTTCTTCTTCTTTCTCTTTCCCCTCCTCATTCTTTTTTCCCCTCTTTAGATTCTTTCTTCCCTACTCCATCTTTGTCTCTATATATCTTTCTCTGTATCTCTTACACACACACACACACACACACACACACACACACACACACACACACACTCAATAGGAACAATTAAAGGAAGTCACTTTGAGGCTATATATAACTCCAGCTTCAGCACAACCTCTCATTAGGCAGCTGTCACAAATGGCCGTGGGTCTGTCATGTCGGATTATGTCCTCATTCAGTGTGTGGTAACCCAACGGTGACCTAGGGCAGCACTAACAAACAGAAGCTGTGAGGAGGGTCTGCTGTTTGATCTAGGAGCCAGTGTTCCTGGAGCCATCCACATGCATCTGAAACCTGCTGACACTGGGGAGTGTAGCAGGGAGAATAGCCATGTGTCAGCAATGTATCGGGCACACCTGCCTTGCAGATGTGGGCTCGGGAAATTTCCAGACCTGTAAATATTTTCACCAGGGTGCTTATTCTCAGGGATTACTTCCTCTTCTTAAATACCACAGAGCTGAGGGAGGTTAAGTAATCCACCTTACGGGGGTCATAGGATGATGGGTTTTCAAGATGGGAGGGATCTTAGGAGAACACCGAGTTCCATCTCCTCATTTTGCAGATGAGAAAATGGAAGTCTGTGGGGGTTCAATGACTTATTCATGGTCACACAGGGGTTAACTCCCAGAGCCAGAATCTGAGCTGAGATCTTTTCACTACAAAGGTATGGCTTTTTCTGCTATGTTGCCTCAAAGTTTCCTAGGAAGTCAATGAGAACATTAGTGGGAAAAGGAGCTCCTGGGCTGGTGAGGGTTCAACCAAGCAGCCTGAAATACAACATGTTATCTTTGCGTTCTTTGTCTACCCCAATTCCTTATGGTACTATAGCTTCGTGTCTCAATAGCCAAACTTTGGATCTCAGCAGCCCCTTCTCCACTTTCGTATACCTTTGGTTCTGTTTCTGATCTTCTTTCTGTTCCTTATTTCCCACCTCCATGCCTTTGTATTACCTGTGCCTCTGTTCTGGCAATGTATTCCTTTTCTGCTTCTACCCCATTGAACCCCTCTCCTCTTTCAAGATTCAGCTCAAGGACTATCTTTTATGTGAAGACTTTTCAGATCCCCTTAAAAGCTAGTACCTTCCCTCTCTAACTGTTTTATATTCATTTGGAAATTACTTGTATTTATCCTCATTATATTTATTCTCAATATAATTACATGTTTCCTCCCATGTTGTACTATGATTATTTCATGTATAGTATTTGAATCCCAAGTACATAATAAGCACTCAATAAATGCTTGTTTTTTGACTAATTGACCGATACCTCTTCTTCCCCATTTTTTTAGCCAATTAGATCACCTGGCATCTTTTTCCTTAACTTCATGGATGATGATTACCCTTCCCCTAGCCATCCTAAGATTTTCTGGGAAAGGAGATAATTTAGCCTCTTTCCCTTCTAGGTACTACCTAGCCACAGTATGCTGTGAATCTTTAGCCTGTTACTTTAACCCATTGTTTCTTTATTACCAGGCTAAGGTGAAGTTCATGTTGAAAGATAGGATGGAAAGTTGAAACTACTTCCCAGAAAGGGAAAATTCGTCATCAGGTTTAAGGTGAGCTGAACTTTGAAAGCTCCAAAACATTCCAGCTTTAAATATTTTGTTTTAATGAGTTGGAAAGGCATTTATCAAGTACCTGGCACAGTCCTGGGGCTTGGAAAACAAAAACAAAACCAGTCCGTTAGTTCTTGCCCAGAATCCATTCTCTTCCATGAAAGAGTGGAGAGGGGCAGCATTTTTACCTAGACTGTTAAGTGTAAAATAATGAGGAAAGAGACAGATCTAACTAGGAATGAGAGCAATGTCCATCTGGGAGTCCTAAGTGCTTTCAGCATAATTGGTTTCCTTTGTAATCCCATGTATTTTGCTTTATGCATTTAAACTGATTATCCAACAAGGACTCATAGATTTTCCCTAAAAGAAGCCCGTGATACATAGAGAGAAAAGTTAAAAAGCCCTGAAGAATGATTTCTCAGAGCCTTGGAGGATGCATAAGAGCAGAGGTGAGAGGTGGGGAGAAAGTGCATTCTAGGTATCTGTGCAAAAACCTGCAGGTGGGAATTGGAGAGCCCAGGAGGGGAGATACATCAAGTAGGGCTGAGTACTTAAAGAAAAGCAACATGAAACCTGGAAAAGACAGGCTGGAGCCAGACTGGAAAGGATATTTGATGTCATTGTTTATCCTAGAGGAAATAGGGAGCTCCTAAAGATTTCTCAGGTGGGTAGTGACAGAGTCAGACCCATACCTTAGGAATATGGCTTTATCAACTATGAGAAGTCAGTCCCTTAGAAATCAGGGAGGCAGCAAACATTTCTTAAGCAATCACTATGTACCAGGTCCTGTGCTGAATGGTGAGGATACAAAGAAAAGCAAAAAAGCTTTTTCCAAAAAAGAAAAAAAAATCCCCTCCCTCAAGGAATGAGCATTCTAATGGAGTAGACTACTTGTCAATAACTAGGTGCATTCAAGAGTTGTGGGAGGCCAATTATGAGCCTATTGCAATAATCTTGGTGAGAGGTGATTGCGGCTGTACCGGGGCTGCTAGCTTTGTGAATAGCCAGATGGGGATGGATAATTATTTATTATCTTAAATTCTATCCCTCATTGCAGACTGACATTCTAGGAAAACACTAAGGTGGACCCCAATAGGAAATTGGAGGCTTACAATTGCTATTCACACATGACTGTAAAATTCAAGTCCCTTCTCTCTTAGGGACTGGCAGTAACAATAAGACTGTAATAAAAGCAGCAAAGCATACCTACTCCTCCATCCATACCCACATCTTCTTCCCCTTCCAGCTCAAGTTGCTTTATTCTGACTCCTTTTCTCCTTCAGAGGTTTCTGGAGGTTCATTCCATCCAAATTTTACCTAGATTAAAAGTTTAGGGCAATCCTCAGTCCTGCCTCAACCCCATTGTGTCCAGGGAGGGCTCTGAGGAAATGACCACGCCCCCTCCCCAGGGAACTATGGCTACAATACTTTTCCCTTGCTCCCTTTCCTTTCCCTTGCTCCTTTTCCTCTCTGTTTGATGAGATTTTCAGAATTCTCCCCCTCTCCTTGCTTCCATTCCTGACACATTTCTGCACACAAGTGCCAGGGTGCCCGAGCTTTTGCCCTTGTAAATAAGAGAAGGGCTTGTCCCTGTCACTCCAGCCAAGGCAGCTGGCTCCAGGAGGGCAAGGGAGGTTGTGGCTTAGGCCTGGAGTCTTTGTGGGCCCTTCTTGGGTTCTGAGGTTGCACTCTGCCAGGGAGGCCTGGTCGGTAATGACAGGCTGCCCTAGCTGGGGACTTTGCCCTTACTGTCTTTCTCAGAGCTGGGAAGGATGCCTCTGCCAGCCTCAGCCTTCCCCCAGCCAGGACTGAGACAAGGCACAGGCTGTGTATTCATCCCTCTCCTGGGGTGGGGGTGGGCAGAGGGAACACGGGGATTTCCTGTGAAGTGGACCTGACTGTGTCACTATGTGTGAACAGGGGAAGCATTCCTTGAACCCTGGGAGCTGAGTATGGGTAATTCACATCTACCTCCTTATAAATATGCTTTGAATCCCATCTCTGAAAGAAGCTAACAAGGAAAGAGTAAGAAGGCTGATCTGGTGCTAAAAGCAAACATGGAAATAATTGTGAGGGTCTTATCTGCATAAATAGCTGGTAGTTGCTAAGACTGCTGGGGAAAGATCCAATGGAGTCATAGGAATCAGGGAAAAGAGTTCAAATTTGACTTCAGATACTCATGTGTGACCCTGGACAAGTGACTTAATTTCTCTCTGTCTTGGTTGCCTCGACTGCAAAATGGGGATAGTAATAGATAGGACTTAACTTATAAGGGTGGAGAAAATTAGATAATATTTGTAAGGTGCTTAGTATAGTCCCTGGCATGTAGTCGGTACTTAATAAATGCTTCTTTCCTTCCTTTCTCCCTCCCTCTGGCCCTTCCATCATTCTTTCCTTCCTTCCTTCTTCTCCTTTCCTTTCTTTTATCCCTCTTCCCCATTCCTCATTCCTTTCATCATTTTTTCCTTCCTCTCTTCCTCCTTTTTCTTCCTTTCTCCATTTCTTCCTTTTTCACTTCCTCCTTCTCTATCTCCTTTCTTCCATTTTCTCTTTCCCTCCCTTCCTCCCTTCCTTCCTTCCTTTCTCTTCCTTCCTGACTTCCTTCCTTCTTTCCTTCTCTCCTCCCTACCTTTCTTTTATCCCTCCCTCTCTCTTTCCCCTCCCGCCCCTTCCTTTCTTTCCTTCCTTCCTTCCTCCCTTACTTCCTCTTTCCCTTTTTTCTTTCCTGCTTCTCTTCCTTTTTTCTTCACTTCCTCCAATATCCAACAAAATGAAATAAATTTGAAACATTCATAATTAGAATCGTAATGTAATTAAGTCAACAAGCATTCATTAAGCATCTACTTTATGTCAGGCACTATGCTAAGCTCCAGGAACACACACACAAAAAGGCAAAAACAAGGAACTTACAATCTAATGGAGGAGACAGCATGCAAACAGCTATGTACAAGCAGACATGTGGGATAAGTTGGAGATGTCAGAGGAAAGAAGGCATGTATGGTATGAGTGGAGATCAGGAAAGGATTTTTGTAGATGGTAGGAATTTTGCATAGAGAATAGCCAGTGAAAATGCTCAGAGTCAGGATATAGTAGAAAGAATGCAGATTTAAAGTCAGAAGATCTGTGTTTTGCTATTTACTGCTTATGTGATTTGTTCTCCGAGCCTCCGTTTTTCATCTGCAAAGATGAGGAGATTCCTCTAAGGTCCTTCCTGCCCATTCACCCACCCCTCCAGTATCAGACTCTCAGAGTATCCTTAACAAGTGGGATGAACATTTCTGGTGACAGGGAGCAGCCTAGCTGAAGAGCATCTCAACCAACCCATTGTTAGACATCTCCAGCTATTTGGAAGATCTTCTTTATATTGAGCAATGATGGTTCATTCCCTAAGTATGGGAAGACTCTTATTATTACACACACTCCCTTGGTTGTCCTTTTATAACTCTCCTATAAAAGTTCATTCATTGTAACATAATCTCATCTGGATGAAAATGTTGAGGAAGGGTAAAGGACAATCAAAAATGTTTCCCTCTGACTATATACCTATGGGGTCAACCTTAATCAATCAATCAACAAGCATTTTCCTTTTCTAACTTTCCTATGAAAGTTCATTCATTGTAATACTATGTCATTTGGATGAAAATGTTGGGGAAGGGATAACCTTAATGTTCCTTAATCAGGAGTCAGCCTTAATCAATCAGTCAACAAGCATTTATTAAATACTAGTTATAAATCAGGCATTGTCCTAGGCAATGGAAATATAAAGAAAAAATAAAGACAGCCCCTATTCTTAAGGCATTTTCTTTCTCTTGCGGTTGGTTTAATACTGGAATCTCTTTTCTCTCACCCTCATCTTTTCTTCCTCTTCCAGGACTTCACTGCCAAATATCCCTTCTAGGTTTTGAAAAAAAAAAAAAAAGTAATTGTACTCTGTTTCTATTTGTTTTGATTTTGCTTTGGGTGGAGTGGAAGTGGGGTAATCCCTAGCAAGCAGCCAGCACAATCAAAGCTTAGTCTTGGCAAGAGGCCCCCTTATCATGCCAGGAACCCAGGAGTCAAAGGGCTTTGTTTTGGTGAGGAGGTGAAGGTCATAAAAACTAGCTTCTTGTGAAATTCAATTAAGAAGGAAATAAATAGATAAGGCGGAACTAATGAATGAATGAGTGACTTAGTGAAGGAATGATTGAATGAGTGGACAAAAAAAGTAAAAAGCAAAAGAGTGAATAAATTAGTGAACCAGTGAGTTAGTGAAAGAACAAATGAACAACAAAAAAAGTATTTATTAAAATAGCACTTCCGTGTCACATGCTAGAGATAAAAATATCAAAGTCAAGACAATGAATTAATTTTTTAAAAAGCATTCATTATGCACTAAATGGGATGGTAAGTGGATTCATGGGGCAATTCATTGACACCACCTTTCCAGGAATAGTAAAGTTTATTTGATTACTCTTCCCAGAGGTAGAGGTGAAAGGTCAGAGGAGAAGGGAATACTTGTCATGAAGATGGCTGCTGGCTTGATTGAGGCCGGCTACACTCTTCTCTGACCAGTCATGAGTCCAGAGCCCCAGGGAATGTTCCATCAAATCCACAACCTTGATGGATGATCTCTTACTTCAAGAATTTATCAAAATGGGGGACACTGGGAATTTGATTCTCAGAACATTATTAACCCAGCAAACATAAACCAATCAACCAATATCTATTGAGAAATTATTGAGTTTGAGGCACTGTGCTGGGTATTGGGGGAAGGGTGGAGGGTGGGAAGGTGCTGGATAATAAGAAAATATAATCCAAGCCCTTAGGGAGGTCACAGTCTAACTGAGGACAAAAGATACACTTACATGAAAAATCCACACATGTATTGATAATGTCAAACAGGATAAGAAAGATAGCATGGTCATGGAAAGAGCAGTGTAATGAATATCTGAAGAATGAGTTCAAATCCCAGCACACTAGCTGTGTGTTTTTTGGGTTGGATACCAGATTCCTCATCTGTAAAATGAGGGGATTTGGACCAGATCCTTCCCATTGTTAAATCTATGAACCTGTGCTGTTGGGTGACAAATGAGTGGTTCCGGTGGTAAAATCGTGAAGATTTCAGAAGTTAGCCCTTTCAACTCACTCTAGAATTCAGTGATGGGGGAAGAATTTAAAGCAAATGAGAGATTTGAGCAGGACCTTTGCAAAATGGGTAGGATTGGGGGTGGGTAGGAAGGTGTTTCAGCAGGTAGTGTTATACTTGGAGTCAAGAAGCCCCCAAGCTCTAAATCCTATCCAAGAAGCCCCCAAGCTCTAAATCCTGCCCAAGAGCATTTTTCAGCCTCAATTTCCTCATCTATAATATAATCACAGCACTCACCTTACTGGATTGTTATATGAAAATATATGTAAAGCGCTTTGCAAATTTTAAGCTGCTAGTTATTATTATTATCATGGCAGCCAGGTGGCACATAGTTTAAAGCATTGGGCTTAGAATCAACACTTCCCAGCTGTGTGACACTGCGTATGTCACTTAACTGTTTGCCTCAGTTTCCTTGTTTGTAAAATGAGCTGGAGAAAGAAATGGCAAACTACTCCGGTATCTTTGCCAGGAAAATCCCAAAGACACAACTGAAATGCCTCAAAAGCAACAATGGCAACAAGCTTATCATTCTTATTGGAAAGGTGGAAAAGAAAGGGATGAGAAGGTGCATTCTAGGTAGGGAGTATTGTTACTCCAGGAATATATTTATGACAGACTGAGAGACATGAATCAGTGGAAAGAGCATAGGACTGAAAGGCCTAAAATTTCACTTAGCTGTTACTATATGTAAATATATCCCCGTGCGGCCATAGTTTGGCCACTGGTAATATATGAAGGTGTTGAACTAAATAATATTCAAAGACCTTTTTAGTTCTCAAACCTGCGTATTAAGGGAGAGGTGAGAAGACCAATGTGTGCCCGGAGGATTGTGGGGAAATTAAAACAGGGCTACTATGCTACCGATTAGGGAAGGTTCTGGTAGACAAGTCTGGGATCTGAGGGCAGTATATGGATGGGAAGAGAGAAATATGGCTGGGAATGTCTGTACACCACTGGCAGTACCTACTGGGGACCGAGTAGGTCACTCCAAAGTTTGGGTGATTGAAAAAGACTTGCAACAATTACTTGAGTGTGGGTCCAGTTCCCCTGTAGGGAATTCTAACTATGGAATACAGAGGGATCACTTAGGTGGGCAGTAGACAAGTCACAAGGAAATGGTAGATGGGCTATGATTTCTAAGACTGGCTTAGTCCCAGTCTATACTCATTAAATGACTTTAGGCCTCAGTTTTCCTATCTGTAAGATGTTTCTAGAGTGGATGTTTGGGATAGTGGGCAGAGACAGCCTTAGATTCAAAAAAGTTGGATACTATTCTTTCTCTGACCTAGCCTGCCTATGGGATCCTGGGCAATGCCCTCAATGCCCTGGGAAAGCCTCGAAGAATATTATTTGGAGGACAGTTGATAATCCTCATTAATGGAGTCCCCTATCCATAAGAAACCACAGGTTAAAGAGAGAAATTTTGTTGAGGTTATTTTTCAATGTGGATGGCCATGCTTAATAATTTACCCAACAACCTGGTCTGGTGTGAAGAAGGGCTCACAAATTAATGGCAAAATTTTTTATGGGTTAAAAAGCCCAGGGCCTCAGTGTTAATGAGAGTAACCCTGTTATTACCTCTGTACCTTTGCACCTTTGCACACTTGCACTAGGGGAAGTGAAGGCTTCAAAGTCCAGGGAACCTGTGGCCAATTAAAATATCAACCAGGAACTGTTAGTGGTGGAGAACCCAAAAGAAAAATGTCAGAGAAGAGGATGGATAACCTGAGGCTGTCTCGGGGCACCTGTGAGCTGAATGCCAACATATTGTGTGGGAGATCTTTGCGGCAAGAATAATTATTTCGCTATCCACGAATGAGTAATAGTCATTACTGGTGGAGAACGGTCATTGCCAACCAATATGTATGGAGACAGTTGTAATTCTCTGCCTCTGTTCACCTCCAAGGGATGGCTTCCCAGCACATCCAGAGTCCCCAGGGTTTCTGTGCTCCATGCCCTGTGACAAAGTGCCTGTCCTTGAGGGAAGCCAGAGAGCCTTCTGCTGCTGGATGGACTTCTCTCTGGGGACGTGGCCCGGGAGGGTCCTGAAAGGAAGAAATCTGTTCCATTCATTACATTGATGGAGTGCCTTGGGTTGGACAGGTCTGGACCGAGCAGCTGCTCGATGGAGTTGGCAGGAAGGAGCCAGCCACGGCTGCCACACGGGGACCTAGGCAGCAGCTGGACGGGGCTGGCCAGGATGGTACATGGAGCAGGAGGAGGCTGGCAAGCAGGATGGGTCAGTGCAGGCAGGATCTGGAGTCAAGGAGGTCAGAGCATTGACAAGGAAGGTCTTCGGGGCTGAAGAAGAAACTCCAGGGCTACCCCAGCTTCAACCTTCCCAGTTAATATAGGCCTTTGACTCTATACTTAGTGACATTGCCTCCTTTTTTCTCTAATCATTTCCATCACTGCAATTCAAACCCAAAAAGTGATTGATAGCTTAAAGGGCACTAGAAATCATCGAGTTTCAGAGTGTCAGTGTAACATGGATATTGTTAGTTTGTGATTTTCTAAGTCAATCTGTGCTCCTCAGGGGTCCATTTCTCTTTGAATCTGCTACTTCTGCTCTAATCCAACTTCCCCATCCCCATTTCACAGAGCAAGATGTTAAGACCCAGGGGACATAAAGTAACTTGTCTAAGCTCAGATATGGAGTTAAGTTGTAAAACTGAGATTCAAATGAAGAAATATGTGTTTGTGGTGGGGTATCAGTTCACAGGGATAAGTTTGCTGCCATTAAAAGAGACAAATTCTTAAGTCCTTTTTTCTTTTCTTTCCCTTCCTCCCTTTCTTCCTTCCTTCTCTCCCTCCTTCCTTTTTTTCCCTCCTTCCCTTCTTCCTTTTTCTTTCTTTCTTTTCTTCTTTCTTTTATTCTTTCAAGAAGAAAGCTCTCTTTTGGCTGTTCATCTCATCTCATTCTAACAGAACAGTGGCATTGAAATTAGTCTCCAAGTGATTGAGGGGAAATTTTCTAAAAAAAACAAAACAAAACAAAAAAAACTCTGGAGGAGTATATCAAAAGGAAATGTGTCATAGGGGCAGTCCTCGCATATTAGCAAAGATATTGCATAGACAGTTGGATTGGGATGGTGGAGAGAGCACCAGGCCTAGAATCAGGAAGAGCAGAATTCGAATCCAGCCTCAGGAACTTACTAGTTATGGGATCCTGCCCTTGCCCTATCTACCCCAGTTTCAGTTGTAAAATGTGAATCTCAAGATTATTGTATAAAATAAGGCCATTTTTTGAGAGACAATTAGAGTTAAGTGACTTGCCCAGGATCACAGCTAGTAAGTGTCAAGTATCTGAGACTGGACTTCAACTCACAGCCTCCTGACTCCGGACAGAGCCAGTTCTCTATCCACTGTACCACTGAGCTTCTCCTATGGGAACATTTTTGTGAAACATTTAACATGGTGTCTGGAACATAGTAGGAGTTTAATAAATGCTTGTCTTCTTTCTGATATTTTATGTTCTAAGGACTTTTAATTCCAACATTCTTTGCTCTAAGAACTCCCCACCAACCTTTGACATTCTGTGTTCTTGGGGCCTTTCCAGCTCTATTATTTCCTGTTCTAAGGGATCCTTCCAATTTTAACATCTTAAGAATCCATAGATTTTTATTTGTCCCCTTTCATTCCTAAAATATTCAGATCAGGAGCTGTTCAACCTGGAGAGGGCCAATGAATCATGGACTTGTGTTGGCAGAGAGTTCAAGAAGCCCATATTGGCCCTAAGCCTTCTTCAGTCTTTGAAGATTGTGGCAATGTTGGGGTGGCCTAGGATTCCAGGAAGGATATGTCACTATTTGGTGTAGAGCCCTGGACTTCAATCAATCTGTACTTATATGCAAAGGAAGGAGGGTCCTATTATTAGGAATACGGGTCCCTGGGCTTTTTATCTGAAGAGAATTTGCTTTTCCACACATGACCTTATTGGGTTGATTGCTATTTTTAAATGTTTTTGACTTAGAACATGAATGGACATGAGAAGGGTTGATCTTAGCAGGCTCTCCATACCCCTTGTCCCAATCTCAATGCTCCCACTTCAATTCCAGGAGTTGGGATAGTGTAAATTGACTGTGAGGTGATACATAGCCCTGCTTCTTCCTCACACTAGAGTCATAGAATCCCAGGACCCTGGAGGTGGAAGGGAACTTAGTATTTTGTCCCATTACTCCCATTTTACAGATGAGGAAACAAGATTGAGAAAGAGGAAGTGACCCAAGTAGTAAGTGGCAGATCTAGAATTCCACCAGAAGGTTGCTGAGTCTTGTGACTAAAAGTCTAATTCTAGGCTACTATACTTCCAAACTCAATGCCATGTAGCATCATTAATATCCCAGGCAACCAAGGAGTCAATCAGTCATCCATGGGGCTGCCCAGGAGCACAGGCAGCCAGAGCATCTCCTGTTCTGCTGAGAGCAATTTTAGGACCTTCTTATCAGCCTGTGTAAGTGGGCTGAGAGATCTCAGCCTGTGAAATGGCTTCCTTTCCCAATACTAGGTACAGGGTGGAGTTGCTGGAAAAGAACAGACCTTTGAGTGGGAAGGCATTCAGCCAACTACATCCTACTTCAGAGTATGGGAGAAAGTGAGCCTGCAGGGACCTGAGCTGTGGATTCACCGTTTTGTGAGAATGAGCTCCTTTTCATCCCCTTGAAATGGTGAGATCCCTAGGAAGGACTATCAGATTCTAAGCAGAATGAGGAGAGAGGAAACTGTGGTCTCTAGAGTTTGGGTTTGGAATCAGTCTTCCGAATGCAGTGGAAAGATTTGCCATCTATTTATTTGGCAAGTACATCATCATCATCATCATAACTAGCATTTATAGTGTGCCTTAAGGTTTGAACACTTAAGGTTTTACAAATATGATCTCATTTGACCCTCAGAACCACCCAAGGAGGTAGGTGCTATAATTATGTCCATTTTTCAATATGGGGAACTGAGGCAAAGTTAAGGAACATGGACGTTATCATCCTGACTCCAAGCCCTGTGTTGTATCCAATGTGCTACCTAGACATGGTGCCTCAGTTTCCTTTTCTGTAAAAATGAAAACAGGCCTTCTAAAGTCCCCAACAAAGATAGTAATCATTTTGGAGAGCTACTGCTGGAGCTTCTCATCTGGCTAAGTATTCAGAAGGATGTGTGACAGAGATGAGAGACGTTGGAGATCAACTACTCTAATTTACACAGTTTCCAGTCTTCTTATACCTTATTCTCCTCCTCCTTCTTCCCATCCTCCTTGTACTTCACAGTGCAGTGACACTGATCATACCAGAAAATCCCACATTCTGGCTTTGGGCATTTTCATGGACTGTCTACCTGTCTCCATACTTGGAATGTTTTCCCTTTTCATCACCAGCTCCTACCTCCCTTGGCTTCCTTCCAGTGTCAGCTAAAATCACACCTTCTGCAAAGTATCTTTTTCATCCTTCTTAATCTTAGGGCCTTTCCTCTTAGATTATCCACAATGTATCCTGTTCTATATATCTTGTTTGTACATAGTTGTTTGCACGGATTTCCCCTTTCTGTTTATCCTTAATGATTGGTTCAGTATCTACCACATAGTAAGAGCTTAATAAATGTTTGTTGATGTGACATTGTCTGACATGTAGTAGGAGCTTAATAAATGCTTCTTGACATAGCAATGTCTGAAACATGGTAGAAGCTGCTTAAATGCTTGTTGACATGAAATGTCTGGCACATAGTAAGAGCTTGATTCTTGACTTGACATTATGTCTGACATATAGTAGGAACTTAATAAATGTTTCTTGAAATGACAATGTCTGAAACATGGTAGGAACTTAATAAATACTTGACATGACATGTCTAGCAGTAGGAACATAATAAATGCTTGTTGACATGATATAATGTCTGGAACATAGTAGGAGCTTAATAAATGCTTGTTGACACCACATAATACTTTAGGTTTTACAGAGCATTATCTCACTGGACAAGAGTGCTCTAATTGGTATTATTTACGCAATTGATATTATTATCCCCATTAAAAGATGAGAAAGACTTGAAGTTGTTTATACTTGTATACCAGTAGTGAGTATCAGAGGTAGGATTTGAACCCAGATTTTTTTTTCTCTTCACTCCCTCCACTATAATAGGAAGCCATCTTTTGAAGGTTTCCAAAGGGTGTTGATTAGATTTATCTCATCCGATTATCAGAACAACTCTGTAAGGTAGATACTGAAATCCACTGAGTTACTTTCCCAGTCACCTCGCTCGGCTGTTCCAAGACTGGCATTCAGGGGGCGCTACTTGGCTTTCACATCTTGACTCACCCGTGAATTGGATTTAAATGATGCAGTTGCACACAGCCAGCTGCCTCAGTCTCTTTTCTGAGTCATCGGAGGCCAGTTGCAAAGGTCAGGACTACCGGGACGGCCCAGGATGCTCAGGACTACTTTGCTGATTAATCAAGCTCTGAGCGCTCCACAGCCCGGGCTTCAGCCACCACTGGAGCCAGTTGTTCTCACCCACCCATTCTTCCGGGGGAAGTCTTCACACGTTTGGGGTGGCCGCTCCCCTACCTCACTGACAGGTTGGAAGCCTGGTGGTTACCCTCAACCTGGTTTAGCTCGTCTGCCGAGATGGTTTTAACAGGTGTGGCCACTGTGCGAGCTACGGCTTCTGGGAGACACAGGTGAGAGTTGGGCGAAGGCGAACACAAAAGGTGGATGAGAGCGCTGAAAAGGCTCAGTCGCCCTCTCACTCTATAGCAGGTCAAAAATATGACTTGGAAGAAGGGAAGAAAAATGTACCCTTCTCTCTGGCTAGTTCCCTTCCACAGGTTTCACTCAAGCAGTGGTTTCCATTTGGCTCCAACTGGGAAAGAGTTAATCTGACATTGCCCAAATAAAGTATTTCTCCATTTGGGTCGTGTTCTTCTTCTTTTAAATTATAGGTTATCAGCTGTATAATCACAGGCTCCAACTTTGCGGAAAAAAAAGAAAATATGTCTGGGAAATTTTAAATATGGAAATGGAGAAGCCAGCCTTTGCCAGAAATGTACTGGGCTGTGGGCCCATCGGTGCCACAGGCAGGGAGCTTGGGCCATGACCGGAAGGAGCAGCTGAAGCATCTCCCCCTCCCCAACATCAGTCCAGCCCTCAGCCTCACACTACCTGGGGTCCCATTACCTTGTATCATGTCACATTTCTTCTTATAACTTACACCGGGTGTCCCCAAAGTGCAGTTTTAAGTTATTCAAGTTTAAATTTGTCTTTCCTCATTAGAGTGGAAGTTCTTTGAGAATAGGAATGATTTCATTCATAGTATCTGTATTCCCATCACAAGCACAATGCCTGGTACATAGTAGGTACTTATGAATCCTTGCTGATTTTTCTCATTAATAAGATTGTTAATCTACTAATATTGATGATAATCTAATAATCCACATTATTTGTTTATAATAATTAAACACAGTGATATAGTTATATTTCTCATAGTAATAATGCTGATTATTAATAAAGTGCTTTAAGGTTCGAAAAGTTTTCTGATATTATTTCATTGATTAAATGGTTGAGGGAGAGAGAAAATAAAGTGGGTAGTAAGCAGCTAGGGTCCACCCGAGATAGAGTCCTAGAGATGCCCTCCCACTTCACTATAAAAAGGATTTCTCCCCCAAATCCTAGCATCCCAAAAGAATGGAGCTGAGGGCCAAGAGATAGCATCAGTACATTTAATTTCCCACTGGCTTTCCCACAAAGCAGTCTTCTCTATAACAATATTGCTACAATAGAGTGTGATGGTGATGGTGGTGATGGTGATGATAGTACCAGCTGCCATGTATATAAGACTTGAAGGCTTCAAGGGCTTTGTCTTATTTTGTCTTATTTGAGTCTCAGAAGCAAACACTAAAGGTATCATTATCCCCATTTTATAGCTAAGTAAACTGAGGCTTCAGGAGGTCAACTGCCTTGCCTAAATCTATCGGTAGTAATTCTCACTGAGGCAAGATTGAAAATGAAATCCTTCTTGACTCTGAGCCCCATCCTTTTTTTCACTTTCATACCTAGCAGTCATTGGTTATTGGAGGGATCTTTGGTCACATATGCCAAATGATATATAATTGATCATAACACTTTAAAGTTGAAAAGGATATAGAATGTCAGAGCTGGGAGGGCCCTTAGAACCCAGGATGTCAGAGCTAGGAGGGACTTTAGGACATAGAATGTCAGAGCTGGGAGGGACTTTAGAACCCAGGATGTCAGAGCTGGGAGGGACTTTAGGACATAGAATGTCAGAGCTGGGAGGGTCCTTAGAACCCAGGATGTCAGAGCTGGGAGGGACTTTAGGACATAGAATGTCAGAGCTGGGAGGGCCCTTAGAACCCAGGATGTCAGAGCTGGGAGAACTCTTAGAACAGGGAATGTCAAAGCTGGGAGGGCTCTTATAACACAGAATGTCAAGCCTAGATTTGATCTCAGATTTCATTTCATCACTTAAAATTGCTTCTTTTTTTATTTTTTATGTAAGAAAAGGAGGCACAAAGCTTTGTATAAAGGATATGATTTTTTAAACAGTAATTAAATGAACAAATCAATCTGTCAATCTAGTGCATCCTCCTTGTTTTTCAAATGAAAATTTTTCAGTTACACATGGCAGAGCTAGGACTAGACTATAAGTCTTCTGAATTTGGGGCTCATACTCTCTCCATCACAGCATCATTCCTTGATGTCTCTATGCTCTAACCACTGGCCTCAGCCTCAGTCAGAAATCAATCAACAAGCATTTATTTATTAAATTTCTTCTGTGGGTCAGGCGCTACACTAAGTCTGGGAATAATATGAAAAAAGGCAAAACCCTTGCCCTCAGAGAGTTTGTATTTTAATAAGGAAGACAATGTGTAAATAACTATGTGTACGTAAGATATAATTAGAAGAGATGGAATGCAATTTGAGCGACTGGGGGACTGCGAAAGGAACCCTGCAGGAAATGGGACTTGAATCTCCAAGAAAGCAGGGGAAACAGAGGCAGGAGTAAGAAGGTAGAGCGTTCCAGGCTTAGGGTCACAGGCAGGGAGATCAGAGACAGATAGCCATGATTTTGCATCTGGCAAATGCCATATCAGGAAGGAAGAGGCTGTGATGAGTCTTACACACATGTCCACAATCCCACTTATGCGAATAACAAGCTCCGTTCCATCCCTGGTGCTGATACAGCTCCCAAGCAGTGATGCTACATTGGTGAGATGGAGACAATTGAGCAATAGGGGGTGGGGAGGAGGAGATTAGGAAGGGCAGAGGTATCTTGGGAGATGTCCATCCAGTACCAGCAGAAAAGCTAGAATTTTAGGTAAGCTTTCTAAATGGCAACCCAGTTAAATCACCCAGTGACTTAAAAACAAAAACAAAACAAAACAATCTTTTCCCAGTTGTAAACTTTCAACATTAAATTATCAAGATACTCTTTCTCTTGCTTGTTAAGACACGAAAACAGTGTTTGCTACTAGTTAATGTTTGTTTGTTTTGGACTTGGCGAGTTGAGTGATTCCAAATGGAAAGAACCCCACGAGGTGCTTCAAGGGCCAGTTTTCAGGCCTATAAATGTATGCTTTGTTAACTCTGGCCATTTAGAGGACGAAGATTGTGGGAATAGGTTGGTGTGAAGGGGGCTTCTGGGGTGACTAGAACCAGAAGGACATCGGCTGGGAAGGACTTCTAGAGCAGGGTGAATCTGGACCTCATTTGGAGTGGGAAGAGCTAAGAGAGGATTTTCCAGGTGGGATGATGGACATGTGCCAGAACAGAGTATAGGTGATGTGTGAGTCATGATGTGTGAGAGTGAACCTGCTGGATGGTCCCCCTGGTGGGGCTTACCTGGATGCTACAGAGCTAGGGAGGTGGAGGCTGGACAAAGTTCCTGGAGGCTTCTGCCTCATGACATTCACCTTGCTTCAATGTGAGACTAAAGGAAGGAAGGAGGAAAAGGCCTGGGAGGAAAGACATCCATGAAGGAAGAGACTCTATGGGGAGATATTTCTGTTTGGTTTAGAGTAAAAATGCTGACCTCTGGCTAGAACATCCTTCTCTTGAGGGAGCAGGAAAGTCAGGGAGAACAATCCCCTTTCATCCAAACAGTAACAAGGGTATGATACTGAAGAACTGGATAAATGAATGGAAGACCATTTATTAAACACCTGTTGTGGGCCAGCAACTGTACTAGGTCCTGGGCATACAAATATAAATGTGAGACGTATCTTGTAAACCCTCAGAGTTTGTATTCTAATAGAGAGAGGGGTTGCCAGGGAAGGGAGCTTTGATCTTGGATATTATAGGGATAATGACTAGATGGGCTCTTCCTCAGACATTCCCGAGATTCTGGTCAAGTCATTTTAACTTTTCTGGACCTCAGTTTACTCCTTGCTGAAATGAGGAGGTTGGACTTGAAGACTTCTGGAGTTTTTTCCAGTTCTAAGTCAATGATCTTATTTTATGGGACCTGGGAGATGTACAAGGTGGAAGGATGGTTGAGATAAGGAAAGGAGATATCAGTGGCCTTCAAGGATACTTGGTTTTATTTCTCATGCCTTGTTAAACACAGGGCAGGCCATGGGTTACCCAGTGGTGATTCCCTCCCCTGCTCTCCACTCACTTTGGAGAAATGCTCCAACAGAGAGATTATCCATCAACTAATATTGAAAGTGCTTGCTTTGTGATTCTGTGATTGGAGGGAAGACGATCAGCAGAGAGAGGTTGTGAAAGTATAATTAACAAGACTTAGCCACGGGTTAAATATGGGAGGTGAGTGAAAATGAAGAGTTAAGGATGGCCCCAAGGTTGTAATTTTGTGTGAGTGGAAGAATGATGGTTCCCCCAACGCCAATAGAGAAATTTGGAAGAGGAATGGGGTGGAATATAATGAGTTTTACTGAGCTTGAGTCACCCATGGGACATCCAGGTAGAGATTACAAATGCTCAATAGGCAAGTGGTGATGAGAGACTAGAGTTCAGGAGATTAGAATCAAGAAAATGATTTGATTTCAGCTCAGGCCCCTTCTGACTCCAAATGTAATGGTTTTTCCAGTATTCCACATTGCCTGAGTGAATGATTCTGATGGTGGTTAAGTCTTATTACCCGGGTAATGTCCCAGAAAACAACCCTATCCTTCAATTCACCTCTCCTTTCCAAACCGATTCCTTGTGAGATAAGCGGATGCAATAGAAAGTCCTGCGGATTCCAATTCGGGAGACCCTGTTCGAGCCTTAAATCTGGACTCTGCCACAGGTCGTTTCATTTCTCTTTGTTGTTCATGTGTTTTTCAACCATGTTGGACACTCGGTGACCCCATTTGGGATTTTCTCGGCAAAGATACTAGAGTGGTTCTTTCTCCAACTCATTTTACAAATGGGGAAACTGAGGCAATCAGGATAAAATGACTTGTTCAGGATCATAAGTTCATAGTTCATAAGTATCTTGTGACTCCAATCCCATTGGGTTAGGGAGACTTGAGTTCAAATACTGCCTCCATCTCCTGAGAGCTGCATGACTCTGGGCAGGTCCCTTAACTTACCCCTTGCTTGGTTTCCCCATCTGTAAAATGGGAATAATAAGTGTATCTACCTCCCAGCCTTATGGGGAAGATAACCTCTGGAAAATGCTTTGCGAGTCCTAATGCTGCCTTTTATTACCCTCTGTGCTTATCCAGCCCTGTGCCAGATACATAATAAGCTCTTAAAACATGAATTGAAGGGAATGTGATTGGTGGCTTCAACCGCAGGGAAAAACCCCTTCTTTGCTGGGATGGGAAGGATTGGGGGAGGCCTTCCCAGGGGCAAGAGCTCCCGCTCCTCTTCAGAGGCTGGCCAGATCCTCCCAGCCCCTTCAGGAAGCCCCGGGGGAGGCCTTGGAAATATCAGTGGCCTGGGTTGGGGCCCCCATTTGGGTCCTTTATTCCTCGAGACTGGCCAAGTTTCCCTCAGGTCTCCTTTGTGAGGCACTTCCGGGATGGATGGGAGCTGCTCCGGGCCTTGGGCTAATGAGTGACTCACGCCTCCCCACTGCCATTAATTGCAGATGGGAGAGTGACGGCTGAGCAGGGATAAAGTCCCAGCAGGAACTGAAGGGTTAGGCAGTTTCTCCAACAAAAGAAAACAGGAGGAGGCCTTTTCACTGCAGCCTAAACACTCCAAAGGCCTTTCATTTTCTGTGCAGACTTGCAAGCCTATTCAAAGGGGAGAGAGAGGGAAAAACCACCTAGGTAATATGGAGGCGAACAACAGCCTCAGAAAATGAGTGGTGGGCGGCTCCTTGCCTTCCTGCAAGCTCCCTGGGCCAGGGTCCAGTTTTTGAAAAGGAAAAAAAAAAAGCCTAAAATATCCCTCTGTTCAAAACAAGGAGCTGGCCAGGAGCTTGGGCCCTGCAGGGTTTGGAATGGAGGACCAGAGGTTGGGGGGAAGGGGCTAGAAGGGAAGCTGATGTTGGACCCTGGTTCCCCTCAAACTGACACGTCCTCCCATCCCAAGCTTAGGGCCTGCAGCAAGCTTTATTAACCCCTAGAAGAAACATGGTGGAGGAGTTACCAGGAGGGCCTTTGATGCTGGCGACCTGGACCGCTAAAATGTGTAAGATTTGTGTCTTGGGGGATACTGGGAAAGGATGGTAGGACTGATGAATGAATGAAAAAGTAAGCATTGAGTGCATACTGTGCACAGAGCACCGTGCTAAGTGCTGAGCACACCAGCAGAAGGAGACGCCAGTCCCTGTGCCCAAGGAGCTCACAATCTAACGGAGACAAATAAATATGGAAGTTTTCAGCCACAAGTCAGTTAGAAAAGCCTTGAAGGTACAAAGCAGATGGCAATGTCTCTTCCTTAATGTCATTTTCAGTGATCAAATCCTATCGGTTTCTTTCTGATCTTGAACCATTTGAAGGAGCCAAGGACTTTGGGGACATGGAGACTTCTATCTGGGTCCTTGGTGGCTGCAGCCGCAGCAGGAGCAGCTGTCCCCTTCCCAGATGCTCCCCAGGATGGGGGCTGCTCTTCCCAAGGCCCTGAGGCTCAAAATCCTGGACCCAGGGATTGGGGGGGATGGGGTCAAGGTGATCAGGATTGACTTGTCTCCATGTGCTCCCCCATCTTTCCCTGGGGGCGCCCCATTTTGCTGCTTTAGCTCCTCTGGTTTGTGTGCCTTGTATATGACAGTTGGTTGGCAGCTGGTCAGGGGGACACCCTCCTCCATAGGAGCTGCTTCCCTACATGATGATTATAAGAGCTGGGCTCGGAGCAGGACCAATGGGCAGGGGGGTGCTGCCACTCTTGGGGTTCTCCTGCCTCTTGTGGTCAGCAGTCGTTGCCAGTGGTGGTTGAGGAAGCTGGGCCCCTTCTCCACAATGGCACGGATTCAGGCCCTCTACCTCTTTGAACTTGGGAAACCAAATCCCCCCCTCTGGGTCTCAACTTCCTCTGCTCTAAAATAAGGGTATTAGACTCACCAGTCCAACAAACAGTTATAATCACCAGCATCTTATATAAGGGCTTTCGGGCTCCTAACTGCTCTACATTT